>NC_056467.1:21335053-21353326 GCF_008729295.1 Plectropomus leopardus
AAATTGGTGCACAACAGTATCCCTTAGAGATTACATTGCAGCCTGTTTCGCCTCTGCAGCTCTCTTAATTCTTCACTCCACAAACTGAAGACACTTCATGGATTAGATATGAAATAAGATCAATTAAAAAAAAACAAACTTTAATAATCCCACAGAGGGGGAATTTGTCTTTGAGAGACTCAAGCAAGTCAGGTCGCCTACAATATAGCAGTTAGAAATATCATGACCAGGATGACTAAGGATCTTCACCAACATCTCAATATTTGACCAGTCACCCAGACACAAAAACACTGTAAAATAGGGTCCAGGTTGTATCCAGGTTGTAAATACTGGAAGCAGGAGGAAACAGACAGCCAGGCTTAATCCAGAAACAAAAACTAAAGACAAGTTTGTGATTTAACAGGGAGTTGCGTGCTGTAGAGTTGAAGAGGTGGATTTTTGAGCTTTGAATAGACTCAGACCAGCTGTTTCCCTCTGCCTCCATTCTTTTTGCTAAACTAAACTAATCTCCCCTGACTCTAGCTTACGTAACACACAGCTATATCAGTCATCAAACTCCCAGCAAAAGAAAGTAAATAAGCTTTTTGCCCGAACTCAAATCTTTCAGCAACCATCTTCATTCTCAACATTGTCAATAGCAAGTCATTTACAGGTGTTGGAAATATCTTATTGGTATCTGGTGCAACATCTTCCTTTTCTTATGTTGCTTTCAGATGCCTTTCACAAATATTTAAACCTTTTAACCCCGAAACAAATTGTTTTGTTTTGGTTTTTTTTGTTTTTGTTTTTAAAAAGCTAGGGGGAAAAAACAACCCATATTTTTTAAAGAAATCAAGCCAGTTTGCTAAGTTGTTTGATATAAAACATAATGTAAAATAAGACATACACTATGTAATGTACACTGAATTCCAGGACAAAATATGATAGGACATGAATGATCCCTGTGTTGAGACTGGGTTTATTGATTAAGAAAATATTTAATTTTCAGAAAAAAACTGAAAAAAAATGTTGGCCGAATACTGTTGAAGTATGAATGACTGAATGACTTGAATTATGAATTATAAATCTCCCTCTGCTTCGAAGGTGGAGGTATATCGCTCCAAATCAGTCGGCCATGAGCCCAGTGCAGATGACCCTGCATCAGGAGGCCAGACTGGAGACGTGAACGTCAGTAACGTAGGGATGGGTATGGAGATTGGAATGGGGATGGGTATCGGAGCTGGTGTTGGGGACACCAACGTCAAGATCCACCTCGAGGTCCTGGAGATCTGCGACAATGAGGAGGCCATGGACAGCGTCTCCATCATCTCCAACATCAGCCAGTCCTCCACCCACGCCCGCTCGCCGTCGCTGCGTTACTCGCGACGGGAGAACCGCTTTGTCTCCTGCGACCTGGGTGAGACGGCTTCCTACTCCTTGCTCATCCCCAGCAGCGGCAACCCGGAGGCGGAGACCATCAATATCACTATACCTGACACTGTGGAGGCTCACCGGCAGAACAGCCGCCGGCAGACACAGGAGAGCTCAGGGTATCAGGAGGAGATCCAGCTGCTCAATGAGGTCTACAGGAAGCAAGCAGGGGAGAGAGAGGAGTGACATTCAGGATAACAAGAAGGTGTCTCTCAGGAGGAGAGCGACTCTGACAGCAAAGGATGAAAGACAAATTTCCTAATCTTTCCACATTTACTTCTTTCTGATCACTGCTCTAATAGAACTGACAGATGACCCAAATAGAAACTTAGCTTAAGACTGCCATAATAGTGTTTGCTTACTCTTATACTTCCTTATCAGATAGCATCACAAGAGCACATGCACCACCTGTCTGTAGAGTACATAGAGATAAATTAGGAAAAGAGATGGTTATGAATTGGGGTAAATAAGGAAGGAAAAGGTAGGAGAGAAAGCAGAGCATCTGCAAGACCTTCACCATATGGCAATCTGTCACGTATCTAAAATAGATTCAGCAGGCAACAAATTCACTTAGACATGGAAAAGGAGGGGCTAAGGTCTCTGTCACATGTCTGATATGAAGCTGTTCTTGCAGACTACGTCACCGGTGACTCAGCTATGAAGGGAGGGGTCACCTGACCCATGTGTCTGACTCATCCAAGTGTGTGCCGTGCATTTTTGTGTGTGAGAAGTAGCCTTGTCTGTAAGGATGAGGGTGTGAGAGTAATGGTTTGTGATGTCAGCTACCAGAAGTATTCATGTTTCTTTTACACAAATGTATTTATTCTGCATATATTTCTTTTAATTGTGATGTGTTATTAATGTGCGTCCAGGTGCAAGGTCCATCATATTTACACAATTGATGTTGCTACAGTCAAATGAGAGAGAGAGAGAGAGAGAGAGAGAGAGAGAGAGAGAGCACTATCCATGCTGAAAATAGGAGGAGAGAGAGACAAGGCTTAGATTGAAGGGATAGTTATGCAGAGCAGTTTCCTGCCTCGTGCACATTTAGTGCAATTTAAATGAGTGACAGTGTGCATATTTTACTACAGCAGGCAGCATATGAATGTACATTTCAGAGCCACTTTGGGGCTGCCTGCTCAGTTCACTGCCCATCCAATCAGTGAGCCACCAGGGCCTCTCACTTTCTATCAAATACATGCATATATTCAGGATTGGAATCACATTTTCATAGATCGTATTTCAGTACTGTTTTTGAACAGTTTTATAAACTGTGAACATCTTTCAGAGGCATATATTCTCTTTCACATTATATCCATTACTTATATGCACATTTATGTGTACATTTGTGTATATACAAATGCAGTACAGTAATATAGTTTTTTGTTTTGTTTTTTGTTTTGTTTTCTTGTTTTTTTTTCCAAAAAAGGTATTTCAGATCAACTTTATTTAAGTTGTTTTATGATGGTGTCCTTTTTCTTTCAGCCATTTGGTTTTCTGATTTGTAGTGCAACGTCGGCACTTGTGGACTTCATTTGCAGGCTTTCGAATTGTCCTTTAGTGAGTCCACTTCATCAGCCGCGGCATGTTCCATCCTCCTGGAGAATACTGACATTAAAGATTCATACCAGAAAATTGCCTCCAACCGGATTGCAATGCATTTCTATTTCCAGAGCTCGCAGGCAAAATGTTAAAGAAAATAATATACAGGCATATGAATCATAATGAATGTAACATTGTATTCAGTGTCAACCATTTCAGCTGTTAATGGTGCCAGAGGTTTTCCGCTTAGCACAGCATCTGCTGTGCAGCAGCAGAGTGGAAGTGATTCGATCATCTGCTTATTCTCACTTTTAAACAGGTTCAGATTCTGGTCAAGCATTCTCATAAACCATTGTGATCAATAAACTTGCCATGTTTGGTAGAAATTGTACATTAGCTGTAAGTGTTTGTTTGACACGATAGACATCCGGACTGACTCTGTACTACATAAACTACTCAAATAGGACTCTGTTACAGAATAAAAGAAAATAAAGTGCAATAATTAACTACTTAAAGAGACTGACCTAGATAGTTAGCTTTCGCCACTGGTTGTTGTATCCCAAGGATAACAGTAATGTGAGTAATCCACAACAGCTGTATATTGAAGTTTATATACAGATAGTATATACAGATACTATATATACACATATAGTGAATATACAGTATGTATTAAAGCAGAGAATTTGAGAAAGGGGCATATGGCAGCAAAAACAAAAAAAAAAAAACTTAGATATTACAGGCCTTGGCCAGTAGCTATTCATGATGTCTTATCATTTCTCTCTGATGCAAGGTCTTTCACCTCCCACTCACAACCTCTGATTATGCTGAGGCAAAAAGGTGGAGGTAAGCCTGCATCAAAATGGAGCATCAGTAGCCCTGCATGAGACCTCCGGTTAAACACATTCACTATCAATGAATAGCATATATTATTGCAGGAGTAAGCCAGAAGATAAAGAAAATACAATCTCACAACATGCTGCTTTTCATCTGAGGTTTTTTTATCTTGGTTAAATGATTCATTAGGGTCAGAGATCATTTGTATGCATCACAGGTAGTCCTGAGGGTATGGAAACAAGGTGTGCGGAAGCACATCCACAGCAGAGGAGTAGGGGGAGGGGACCCAGCATATGAAATAGTCCCTTCTTCCTCGCATCCTTTTGATTTCACAACTGCTCCACTACTCAAAAGGTTCTGTTGAATTTTTCACCCACAACACACTTTTAGCATGTTTTTTTTTAATACTTTCTGCCTCTTGTTTGGCACTGTTTTTCTGCATTTCATACTCTCTGACTCTGGCTCATTTTCAATCCCTCGCTGTTTCCTTCAGAGCCGCCAGCTGAGATATTGATTTTGCTGGCATATTTCAAAATAATGACGCAGATGAAAGTATTGGCAGCTGGGGCAAAATCCTGTTTGTCACTCCTCATTCAAACAAAGTTTAGCTGATCATAGTTCATTTGTTTTTGTTTTTTAAAGTGCTCAAAGACAAAACGATATGTCTATCAAGCCTGAATATTGAACTAAAAGAAAAAAAAAGAGCTAGATATGGACTTATTATGTGATACAGCAGATGAAAACAAAATACATATTGAAGCACAAATTTTACATTTCATGTGGAAATTATCTTCTTCCATTGTGGTTGTCAGTGTGGGCAGCTGGATTCCCTTAATTACAAAATGGTTGATGAAACCATGAATGTTGACACGCTGCACACATTTTTGTTTCACAGTTCATGAAATGAAATGCTTCACATCCCTGAATGTATCATTTCTATGATGGCGACAGAACCGGGGGGCGTGTGAAGAGAAAAGAGAACCCTGATTTAAAAGTGGTGATGCATGACATTTCATGACAGCGACAGCTCGAGGGTGGGATGTAGTCTGCAACCTCTAATGGGCAGCATGCACAAACCCCATGACTGACACTCACACCTTTCATGCCTCTTTCTATGCTACCCTTTCTTTTGTCTCTCTTTGTCTAAAACAAGAGAATATTGAGTACAATCCAATAAGATTTAGCTGACAGTGTGAACACAAAAGAAGAAAACAGTCAATGAAGGGTGAAGAACAGTGTAATTTCTAACAGACAAAAATTCAGAAATAGGAAATAGAGACCAACTTACAATGGGATCACTCCAGCGATAATTATGTATTATCTTCTGTCAGGATCAAAAAGTGGAAGGGCAATTACCCTTCCCTGCTTCCTGTGCCTTGGTTCAGACCACACCCATCTTAATCTTTATTTTAACCTCAACTGTTTATTTGCACAGACATATACATGTATGCAGACAGACATATACCTGTCAAAATATTCAAAATGGCTCATGCGGTATGTAGCAACATGTGCATTTTTCTGCTTAAAAAAAACCATGAAAGATGCAGAGAACATTTATTTTGACAAGATCAAATACATTTACACTATAAATTAATCCAGAAAATTCAGACGGATTAAAAAAATCACCAGAATGCAGGAAAAGGCATGTTTGATACTCAGAATGTTCTGATGGAGGACTCTCATTTTATATCCCTCCATGGTACTGTGATACCTCCAGACAGCATAGCCTATTTTAGTTTTTTTAAATAAAATGAGACACCCATTTAATTAGTCAATGCTATCTCATTGGAGGGGAACTCAAATACTAACTAATAAAAATGAAAAAAAAAAGTGGTTACATGCATCACAGGGGTTCATTTTGCTTCCTTTTGCAGCAAATATGCATGTCACACAGCGCCACATTTTCTTTCATAAATATATATATGCATTTTTCACCCATTTCGTACAGATAATCACCTACAAAAAGTCTGAGAGACCTTTACTGGCAAGTATAGAAGTACTTTCAAAAGCTTTACATGACATATCAACAAATATTGAAGCAACATTGTACCAGTGGAATCGCACAAGACCATATCACGCATGCTAGGTTGGAATACAAGTATATTTTATTTGTAAGGGAAAGCGTTAGAATAATCCAAATGTATTTGCCATGAACAACATTTTGGAGTGCATCTATAAGAAGATGTAATTCACAGTCTCACGGATCAAGACATGAAAAAGAAAGGAAGGGGCACTTTTAAGGAAGAAGTCCATTTATAATGGTTCTCAGGGCTGTGAAGTGGCATGATAATCGTGCAGTCACTCTCCTCTCTACCCTCGCCTCAGCAAATCCAACAACCACTGCGATGAAATGGGACAAAAAAAAAACAACAAAAAAGAAGACAACCATCCAGGTGAAATGACCAAGCATTGTCACTATTTACAATAAAGGGATGGGAGGGGTTGATCTACTGGATTCACTCGTCGCCCTCTACAGAGAAAAGATTCGATCAAAACAGTGGTATCACTGAGTGGTCTTACACATGCTTAACCTGGCTGTCGTTGAGGCCTGTTTCCTCTACCAGAGAGACAGCAGAGACTGTGACATCCCCACAAAGGATGTGTGCAGTCTTGCAAAATTCAAAGCTGAAGTTGCAGGATGTCTGTGCATGGAGAGGAAGTCCTTTGGGAGAAGCAAAGACTATTACAGTACATTGGGGAGGAACAGCCTGAAAACTGACAATAAACCCCTTTAGAACCATGGCCATCAACAATGGTTTGCCTTGATCAGACAGGTCACTGGCCTGTTTGGGTTGAAAGAAAAGGGCGATGCAAATAAGTGTTTAAAATGTGCCACCTATCTGTGTTTTTCTGTTGAGAGGTATTGCTTCCTCAACATTATTAAGCAGTGAGGTGCGTATGAGTGAGAAAGGAGATTTTGTGTATATGGCTTGTGTACATGCTGGTCCTTCTCTGTGTATGTGGTTTTGATATGATGACCTTGGTATATTTGTGTTTAACGATGATACAATGCTGCCTAGAGAGAAAAAATTGGATCTGAGATGTTACTTTTTTTTTTAATTAAAAATGTAATATGTGATGCATTTATAACTGGATAAATCTGTTTGGTCAAGCGTTTGAGTCTCAGTCATGGCTAATAAATGAAATAGAATCTGTTACCTGCTAGATGTGTCACATTGACTATTTTAATTTTGTCATGTTGTCTTTATCAATGCAAGCTTTATTAAAAATTCAGCTTCACATGAATTAATTGATTTCCTCAATGGTTATGTTATTAATTCAATGAAAAGCCTCAGCCTCTCTGCATGTGAAGTAAATGCTTTGAACCTGCTGATATGATCACCACAATCCCCCAAATACAGCAGAACCATGCAGTCAACAGCAGTCATGGTAGATCTTTTTCACTTGGCTGTAACCTTTAAGGCCCGGATAAAAGGTCAAGAGGATGAGCTGGTTACAGCAGATACACTGATAGCACACACTGTCTCTGTCTACACATATAGGTTATTCCCTGTGTGGATTTTTAGAATTAGAGTTAATGAAAAATAAAGAATAAAAAATAGAAATTACATATAGAGTTTTTAAATTTATTTATTTTTTTAAAGATATTTATTTATTTATTTTACAGTTTCTGGCTACAATAAATGATTAAACCTTTCAAAGACACCATGCTTGTTTGGAAGGCATGTTTTTAAGTAATGATAAAGATATTACGACTACTACTAGACTACTACTACTACTGCTTCTACTACTGCTACTACTACTACTACTACTACTACTACTACTAATAATAATAATAACAACAACAACAACAACAATGCATATTTTAATGTGCCTTTCTAAGCACTCAATGACGTCTTGCCACACACAGTAAAAAAACAAAAAAAAAAAAACAAGCAGTAATGTATTCCTCGATCATAACGTTAAACAATTCAGTATCGTAGTGGTTTTCAAGCACATTAGTTAATCAATCAGCTGTAATTAATTCCAGGGAAGCGAGTCCGTGGAGAGGAAGAGCGAACAACCAATCACAGAGCGTTACGTCAGTACAGTGCAGCGGGAAATTGTGACGTAAATTCTGTGCGACAAGCCGTAGGGACGGCAACATCAGCTAAATGTAGCTGCAGTGTAAGTTAACTAGTGCCCAAACATTTAAATTATCACTTTCGCTAACAAGAAACTAACCGTCGGTAGCAACATAAGTGTAGCTCCGTATGTTTAACTTCAGTTTTTTGGCCCATTAGCCCGTCCAACATATCTAAGCGACGCCTAGTAGCGTTAGCATTAGCAAGTAGCTGACGGTACCTAACGACATTCTGACGGGATTCTAACAGTTTTTGGTGTCGTCGCTGTTTGTTTGTGACCGCGGTATGAGTTATGGATACGGCGGTGGAGGAGGGAGAAGAGGCAGAAGAGGAGGCCGCGGGAACAGAGATGGGAGCAGGGAGAGGTGGGACAGAGGATGTTCGAGAGGACACAGTTCCGACTTTGACCAGGACCAAGGAGGAGGACAGCGGGACCGTCCTCCTCCACATCTGAAGGGACGAGAGATTGGTCTGTGGTACGCGAGATACGGAGCCGTGAGGAGGAAGCAGGCTGACCGGAGATCGGTACGATTTGTGTTTGTTTTTTTGCACGTCGTGTTGAGCAGGGCAGTCTGTTAGAAACAGAGATCGGAACCAGGGTTGGAAATTAATCTTTTTGTCCTTTAAGACTCCAAAATCTACCAGCCATTCACTAGATTACAAGCATTTGACTGTTGCTAATTTCTAACCCTAGTCAGCGTAGGGGTAGCTGATTAGTTGAATATACTTTTGATGAGTTTTTGGCTGATGGATTGGTATACTGTAAACAAAAAGAGATGGGTATACCCTGTGAACCTGCTTATACTCTCCACTGCACCACTGCTGATCAGAACCTCTAGCAAAGATAGAAGAGACACTGAAGTTACAAAGAAGCTGAGAGTGCCTTCCTCACAGTTATTAACATCTTCCTAAAAAAACAACAACAATTCCATCCAGTGCAGTTTAACTGTAAAGTGTGGGGCATACTCTGATTTATGTGGAAAATAGTTTAGAGCACAGATTACATTGCATGTACAGGAATGTGCACGCTGATCAATGTTATCAGCATTTTTTCCACATGCACGCGCACACACACACACACACACACACACACACACACATATGTATATGATGTTTTCATTCCAAAAGTGGCCCATCCCCATGATAACATACTGGGAAAACTTGCATTTGTTTATTGCATTTAGTGGATTTTTTTTTGGGCATCCAAAGTCTGAGGGTGACAAAAGCAAACATTAGTTTACTTTAGCTGTTGTCTATGTATTACAGAAGTTGAAATAGAAGTTGCATCAATAAATCGATCATTGCCTTTACTACCTTTGCACAGTTGTGCAACGGAATTAAGTGTCTCCAGTGGTACATATTATTGCATAATATAAAAAAAATAAATATGTATAAAATAGGTTTTTTAAGCAAAGTATGTAGGATAAGATTTCGCCGGTAGTCATAAAAATAATTCACATATTTAAGATATATTGCAGATATACAGGATAATCTGTCTAGATGTTATTGCACATACCATATAGCTTGGATTTTTACATTTTACTTTTTTTATGGCACTTAGGTAAAAACTTTTAAGGAATCTGGAAGTGTGACCCTTTAGGGATCTGTAGCGCTTTCCAAAGAGCAGCAGGGTGTAAAGGTGATGACCTGGTTTAGATGATATAGTCCTAAAAGAGCAAGCAGTCCTTCAGATTTCACTAAAATGCAATAATCACTAAACAGTTTGTATCACTGTTACATGGATTTCACAGTTTCAGAGGGATTCAGTGGGTTTTTTCAAGTGAAATTTGGTAGAACACTAATAACATAGCTTTAAGCACATGATGTCTCATTTGATTAGGCTAACTGCAAGGTGATGGCTGAACTTTTCCCTTTCCATATCTGTGTGCAGCGGGCGGTGGTCCAGATGGATGAGGCCAGAGAGCAGCACATTACCAAACTGCTGAACTCTGTCCAAAATGATCAGCCTGGTGCAGGGAGAGACGGCAGGGATGCAAGAGCCTCTACGTCTGACAGCTGGCGGACAGCGCACAAAAGCAGTGGTCATTGGTAAGAACAGCTTGCATAGCTTTTCTGCTTCCGACTTGCACTGTGTAATTTCAAGCTAACACTGAAGAAAATGGGAAAGCCAGATGAGATCAATGTGCCTGGAGTGTCAGTTATGCTTTCAGCTTCGGCTGCTAACACAAATCTGATTCTAATTTGTGCGTACAGTTACTTTGATGGGGATGCGCCTGAAGAGGATAAACTGAAGACTGAGTTCAAATCTGAGGAAGAAGAAGAAGAAGTTTCTCCAGGCCAGACGAAAGCATCCCAGACATCACAGCGGTAACTTTGCAAACAAATTAGATGCATTGCTCCCAAAATATGTTTTAATATTTGATATCTCATAGTGTCCTGTGCCACAATTTCAGAACAACCAGTGTTGTCAGGGGATTTCCCTATATTTTGGATTTTAATACACATTTTTTGTTTAGTAACTTCTCTCAGGCAGTCGTTAAGGATGAGCCTCCAGACGCATGGGATGACGAAGAGGAGCAGGAAAAGGAGGAGAAAGAGAAACTGAGGAGGAATGACAAGGACCTGGAGTTCTTATTTCAGGAAGTAGTACGAGACAGTTCACTGGATGACCGCTTAAAGAGAGATCTGCAGAGCAAGAAGTCAGATCCGAAGTACAACGAAATGCTGGTGAGTAAAATGAACAGTATCACGTGTTAATCATACAACAGTAAATTTTAAGCCATCTTAACTATTTAAATGCGCCTGATGACTTTTGTAGGTCATTTCTCTGACTATGGTGTTGAGTGCATTGCTTTTATTATTTTTCTACAAATATCAAAGTGTTAATGCATTTAGACAGTTTTGTTGATTTGGTTCTTTTTAAAAAGTTGCAAGGTGATTCCTCTGAAGGGGACTGGGTTACCCCAGCAGTGAAGTCGTAAGAGTATTAGTAATGCAACATAAGGATAACTGAAGATGTTGATGAGCAATACATGCCAGTTGGTTTGCAAGGATTTGTTGCTGTGCTGGCTGCTCTGAGATTTTCAAGTCAACAGATGTTTATGATTAATGATCCGAATAGGTGAATACATGACCCAATCCAGAACAAGGCTAGACAATATGGTGAATGAATATCTCATTGATCACAGGGGTGTTGTTGTAATATTCCCTATAAATGCAAAATCATGTTCATTGTTTTATGATCATACCTTATATATCATATATGTAACTACACAAAATCTGTCACTATCTGTAGAAACTGTAGCCAATATGTTGTAAAGAAAGAACGTATGCTCTTCTTTTTATCGTTTGTATTCAGTGTTTACAGAGGTTTGCTATTTTTTTGTCTTCAGAAATTCAGGGAAAAACTACCGTCTTATGGGAAAAAAGAGGTAAGTTTTTTTTTTTTTAAACTATTTTATTGAGTTTTTGAAACAAACAGACAACAAAAACATACAAGACAGCATCTGGATGAGCACATCATAGACCATATTAAATGGAAAAAAACAAAAACAAAACAGCAGCGGCACCAACAACATTAAATATATATATGTATGTATTACAGCCCTATATGGAACAGCAAATGGACATTTCATAGGGCTTAGAAATATCACCTAGATTGGGAATACAGCACCAAGGCAGGGCGACAGGAAACCCAGAAGGGAGCATTAGGCGTAAAGAGGGGTACTGGAGTGTTGCCAGTCCTCATTGCAGTGAATCCTTACGTATTAAGTCTGCTGTGCAGTCTGGGAGATGGTTTAAAAAAGGCGCCCACAACTCATCAAAGACCCTCTCATTTCCCTTCAAAACTGAACTTAAGTGCTCCATCTGGAAGACTTTGAAGATTTCTCCATACCACTGGTTAACTGTTGGAGGTCTGGGCTTAATCCATTGGAGTAGAATGCATCTCCTTGCTCATAGAAGAAGTTTGTTTAATAGTTTTTGCTGGACATTTGTCGAAGGGGACCCTTCACCTGAGATACCCAACAGAAACAAACCAGGATTTACTTGTAGTTTTGTTTATCTTTGTTTCATTGTTAAATTTTTTTAACACATAAGCAAATAATCGTCTTATTATTATTAATAAAACCATTTCCTCTGAAACACAATTTTAGATTTCTAAAGATGAAATCTTGTTACCGGCATCCTTTGCCATCACCCTGTTTGTACTCCTTATGTCATAATCCCTCCTCTCACCTGCTTCCATCTTTCTGTCCTCAGGAGCTGGTGGAGCTGATCAACTCGAACCGTGTCCTGGTGGTGAGTGGGGAAACAGGGTGTGGAAAGACCACCCAGGTCACCCAGTTCATTCTAGATGACTACATCAATAGAGGCGTGGGCTCGATGTGTCGTGTGGTCTGCACGCAGCCGCGCCGCATCAGTGCCATCTCGGTATGTACGCTCTTCTTTTTTCAAGTGTAGTTGTGTTGGCTTGTATGCTCTTGTATGCTGCTGTATGTGTACTGAGGGCAGCCGTGGTTGCTTTCGTGTATGGTATGGTGTTTTTGCACTGTATATGCATTTGTCGTATAAATGAGGTAGCTGATTGTGTTTTGAAATTACTTTGTATGTGTGTGTTTCCTCTCAGGTAGCAGAGCGTGTAGCAGCAGAGAGGGCAGAAAGTGTTGGAAATGGAAATTCTTGTGGTTACCAAATCCGCCTGCAGAGGTAAGGAAGTCTGGTCAAACATTTGTTGCATAAAGTGAAGTACTCTGATAGTGAAGGGAGAGTCACTATTGTTTTGGTTGCTGATAAACTCTTTTTGTTGGAATGCTCCTCTCAGGCAGTGCTATATGGCTAAAGCGGTGTAATCATAGATAATAGTGGTGTGAGAAAATATTGAAACACTTGAGTTTCGTAATGTTATGTTTTGTTATACTGTATCGATTCTAAAAAAAAAAATGTCATTTGTTATTTAATAATTTAATAAAATGCAAAGATTATTGGCAGTGTCTCATTTACTTTTGTGTTTAAGACTTCAACCACTAGATCCCTCCATGTTGTATTTGACTCTTCCATGCCAACGTAACAAGCCTATAAATCACTGTTAACTCTGTTAGCACAGATAGAAGTGTTAACAGGACTAACTTAGTTAACAGTGTCAAAGGCGATTTGCCATATTGCTGCTTACTCAACGGGTGACTGGGGGGTTGGAGTGTGGGCATAATGTTTATGCGGCAACACGCTCTGCCATTAGAACAGCTGTAACTGCCAAATGACTGGCGCCGCCAGCTACCTTAAGTTAGCTTCCACCCAACTTTGGTGGTGCACAGTACAGAGCAGCCAAGGAACCAGTGGAAAGTGGGGTTTGGCAGCGGGCATGTTCCCACGCTAACGGGGCTGGCCAGCTGTTTGTCAGTAAAGCCACCACTTAAAATAAATAAAAGTTAGAGCACAAAATTTTGAGAATTTCACCTTCTCTAAATGCAATGCCCTTTGGAGTGCAGCGTGAAAGCTCCCTGAGGCAAATGTAACCCCTTAGTTACCGCAAAACTAGCGTTCCAGATCACTATGTCTAACATTGTAATCTCTATATTGTGATATGTATCGAATCATCAGATTATTGCCAAAACACAGCCCTAACCGATAAATAAGAAGGCCCATGGAACCTGAAATTCTATGGGAGCATTGAATTTTTATTTAAAAAGCATCAATAGCCTTTTCCATTCCATTGAAGCGCTTCTTTTGTTCAGTGGTCTATAGATTTGGAGTCCTTCCTACGGATTCTATTTGAGTCATAGTCTTCAGAGAAAAGCAGATGCACCTGTGAATGTATATTCTTTTGATTCAAGGTCACATTTGACACAAACAACATCTGCAATGATCCATGTACTGAGTCTGTCCATAGGCTTATTTGCTTTTTGAAGGGAGTTTGTTAATAGATGGGCAAAATTAAGATGGAAAAGTACGCTAGATAATGAATACCACAGGGATTTTTGTTTTGAAGGAGAGGATATATAGGAGATGTGAATGATCATCTGAGACTGTGTGCATGGAAAGAAATGAACAAAGCTGGGGAGAGAGGCAGTTGAGCGGTGTGCAGACTGAGCGAGCAGATGAGGCGGTGCAGCAATCCAAAGTGAACTATGTACAATAGAGTGTGGAGTATGTGAGAGGATGAGATAGATGCAGGAAAAGAGGCAGCTCAGCCGCGATATGAAGGGAGACGGCGGCAGGGGTTGAGAAGTAAGAAGATGGACCAAAAAATTATAAGTGATTGTCATAGAAATGGGAGAAATAGCAAGGACTTTGGATTTTTATATCTTTTCATGTGGTGCTGTTTCTTTTTTTTAAATTGCATCAAGTTACTGTGATTTGTGGCTCACCTTAAGGGAGGAAAACAATAACTAAAGCATGAGTTTATGTCAAAGAACTTTAGAGTTCAAGTAGCTTATAAAGGCATCTCTGTAAGCTCACTGCTTTGCTTTCACTGCCCAGTGTCACTGTCACTGATAGAGACCATGGGTGTCTCTCAGTGGGTTTATGCAAAAGCTACCGATTTATGTTTCAAGCTTTGTTAGACTTCAATTGGTGTGCCAGCTCCCCCTCATAGTAGAACATAAAAAAGAACACATTTAATATGTTGGTCTCTCAATGGGTATTCAACTTCCTGAAAAGCTGAATACAAATTAGCCAGTAGACATTTAATCTAGTCTTTGGCAACTTCAGTTACATTTGAGGGGAAGCAGTGTATTAGACTGCACTCAAACAGTGACAACAGTCACTTGATTAAATGTGCTCTCTTTGAAGCCGGTATAGTGCTAAGGAGGAAACTGTTCGGAGTAAATAAGTCTGACCTCATTCATAATATTAAAAAAATTATTCATCATTATCACCTACCCACATGTTTCAGTCTCCCACACGTTTGAAATGATTTGCCACAGTCCATACAGTTGTTCCATTGTCTACTTGAAAATAAAAGGTGGTTAGATGCCTTTAGTATAGGTTGCATTCCCAACCAGGGGCCCTTGAAAGCTCAGTGCTTACAGAGTGTCAACTGGTTATTTTTAATTTAATTAAAAACTTGTTCGGGGATACGCACAATTAAAATACACTATCAACTGACCTGATGAGAGCCTTAAAGGGAAACTATGGTTATTTTTGAACCTGGGCCCCACTGTCCTGTGTTTTTCTTTTAAGTGACTAATGGAGACAACAATATTTGAACTTGGTTCAGTATTTAGAGAGACTGATGCTGCTGCAAAACAGGCTGCAATGTAATGTGGGCAATTGTGCACAGTCAGTGCACGTCCACTAAAAGTGCTTGTTACTCCACTGACAGGCTCAGATTGTTATTAGACGTGTTTGACAACATTATGGAAAATACCCTAAAGAGAAAGTAAACGTTTTTCGTTGCCTTTCGCTGATCCACTCTGTTTGTTGGTGTGTGTAACCAATTCTTACTCAAGTCTCGTTCTGAAAATTCTCGCTGACTTTTCAGTATCGTTTAAATCTGCTAAATATTCAACCGCTATGGTGAAAATATTTTACATTAATACTAAGATAAGCTTTCTGTATGCAACAAACTCTTCCTGGCACTCCTCTCTCCAACTCTTACTAATATTTCCACATAAAAACATGCGAAAATTGGCTGCGGGTTGAAAAATACCAATGTTTCCCTGTAAGGTTGCTGTTGCTTTACAACCTGATCTTAAGGCTGTGTCTGGAAGAGAGTCCCTATGATAAAACGCAGTTGCAAGTTTGTGGTCACGTGTAGCATTTTACAAAATCAATTTGTGTTTAATAAAATAACAACACAGCAAACAGAAGAGTGAGAGGAATGGCCAGTTAATGGAGGGCCAGCAGCTGTTATTTACCCTAAATGCGTTTGATTGCTGTTATCACTACATTGTTTTGTTTTCTATATTTATTTTTTGTATGCTATTGGATCATTGCTATTGAGGATATTTAATCTTTTAATTAGTGATATTTATTTATTATATTTAGTTTATTTGCTTGTTTCACTGCTATGGTTGTTAGATTGATGACGTGTGTTGATGTGGTGAAACATTTTGTAACCCTGTTTCAAAATGGGCTACAATTTTATTTTAGTGTTACTAGAATTATATCTTCTGAAATCACATGTAGTTATTTTTGAAATAGTTGCATCAATTATACAACAATAAAGCCTCTAATGTGGTTCAGTTGTTGGTGAAATGCATTTTAGATGTGTCAGAAGAGAGGCGGTGTCTGCTTTGTTTGGGATCAAAACAAACGAAAAGCCATTTCATGACTTCTGTTTAATGGAGAAACGTTTCATCACTAATGCTCGTGCAAATTATGATGTAAAGATAGTGTGGATGCAAGCGCCTATTACAACCAATAACATTTCTCATTAGATAACAGTTTCTGTATCGGCAGCATTTTATAGCAACATCAATCTTACCTTTATGTGCGCTTCTGTGTACAGATGGAGCATCAAGATATTGCTGCTTGGAAATAATCTTTGAGCAACTAACTTCACAAAAAAAAGAAAAGAAAAAAGTGTCTGGGCTCTGAAATGGAAAACGTGGCTGGAAATATAGGAAAGACAATTTTACAGTCTTCTACACAAATGTAGGACAATTAACAGAAACTTGAAACGCATTCTCTTAACCTTTGTCTGCACTTTATGCTTGTCTTAATTTTTGTCATTTGGGAAATGTCAAGTCTTTTTTTTCTCCTTCTGTTTCTCAGCCGGTTACCACGGAAACAAGGTTCGGTCCTGTACTGTACAACAGGTATTATTCTTCAGTGGCTTCGCTCAGACCCGTAAGTACCCCCCTCCCAACCCTGCTTCCTCATCCTCATCACATCTTCTCCCAGCATTTCTTCTTCTCTGCTTTTCGTCTTTGTGTCTGTTCCAGCTGTCCTTCCTCCACTCTCTCATTCTGTCTGTGTCACTCGGTTTCATCCCTGTTGATTTGTGTTTGACTCTACTGTCTGTGGCAGGGGCATTAGTATGAGTCCCCATTCTCATAGGCAGAGAAATGAAGACACACACAGCTTCTGTTGACTCATCCCTGCATCCTTGCATTCTGAGTGTCTTCAGAAAACTCAGACGAAGTGAGGGTGCCAGCTTCTCTTGTTGTCTTGCTTCATGGTGTCTCAGAATTGGCACGACTAGTGAGTCATTTTGAGACTAAAGGCGTCTGACAATATGCTGCAACTTTTTTGCATTATGTATATTTATGCAGCAGCTGGTTTACAAGCTGTATGGACTGCAGCTATGTTTACACTTGTCGGCTTTGGTGTGAGTGTTTGTCTACAGCCATCACATTAATGATGCAATAATATTTCAGTCCCAGAGACCGTTCTGACTCATCATTGCAGACTATTGCTGTACAGATGAGGACAGAACCCAATTCTAGATTAGATCACAAAGGTATAAAATATGTTGGACTGAACTACAGCAAACTTTCATTTTTTTTCTTTTAAATACATGTATGTCCCTTTGTATCAGTCCATGTCCCCTCTTTAAATTAAAAAGTTTTTGTGGGTCTGTGAAGCGCAGCGCAGGCAGAGCTCTCCGTGACTCACAGGGTGGATGATTTATCTGTTGATTCATTCAGAGCTGATCAGATCGATGGATGCGTGGAGCCGCTGCTGCGAGTGACTGTAAACTCTTTGACCCATCAGAATAAATGGTGAAGTTTTACTTTTATGCGTCTGTTGTTCTACTGCTCCATCTGTGCCCAGAGTATGGTCTGCACTCCAAGAAGTGCATTGCATAACTGTGGCGGCAGATCTTTTCAATCATGGCAGGCCGCCACAAATGCATGACTGTGTGGTAAACCTTGCTAATATTTAGTATACCAACTTAAGATAGCAAGGATTAAATAAGATCTTATGAAAGGTGAGGACGGGTTCAAAGTTAACACCCACTTAACACCAAATTTGGGTCCAATATTGGGTATTTTCCGTTTGGCAAATAAATCTCAGAAGGTTATCTGCCACACTGGTGGATTAATGTTTGTACTAAAATAGTCTGATGAGGAGGTTTCAGTTAATTAAAATGATTAAGAATCAAGTTTACGGTTATGTTTGATCCTAAAGTAGGCTTAATTTATTAGCAAAAACTTTAATAGCAAAAATTTAAACAATTTTGCCTTAGTTTTTGCTCAGGCGTCTTTAATTTTGCATCCAATATAATAGCCTATTATATCAGTGAAATGCATTGAAACCAATGCCTATTTGACATAAAAAGGCAATTTATCATGCTGGCCAGGAGAAAATATGGTGACCAGTGGATTTATTCATTTACCAATCCCCTGGGCCGGTGATTCAAAAGGAACTTTTGAACTCTGGGTGAGGAAAAAAGGTCTCGGTTTTAGCTAGCTTTTTAGCTATGGATTTGGACAATGAAAGATTGTAAATAAATAAGAAATTGACAACTACAATTCATGGTTAAAGAATTATGAAG
>NC_056467.1:21353826-21373790 GCF_008729295.1 Plectropomus leopardus
CAGGCCTCGCTGGCAATCCACTGAATACCTGTAATGTTCTGTTTCACGACCTCTTTCATCAAAGGGTAAAAGTCACCCTCTGGTACAAAAGCAAGAATGACTTTTACGTTTGACTGCTTGATCATTTCCACAACATCCAGAATTTTATCCATAGTGTATGTTGTGGTGCCTGGTACTTTGCGGGGGCTGGTGGTGTGTTTTGTGTTTTGGGTGGGTTGTTCTGTTTCTGGAAGTAGTCGCTGGGGATTGTCTGAAAAAATATAGGATATTTAGCTCTGTCACTTAGGCATGCAGATGTTGAGAAGTAACTTACCTACAGCAAGAGCACCAAACATGTCACAAAACAAGCACTAAAGGACAAGGGGAGGTCAATTCTGTCTCCCCTGGACCACTAGCAAATGTTATTGCAGCATGCAAAGTGTTTGTCGCAGAGGCATAAGAGTTAGGATCCTATAGCCAAGGGATATGTTTGGCAGCATTCATATCAAATCTGAAAAAGTTTAGATGATTGGAATAGGTTGTAAAATTACAGAGCTGCTGCTATGCATCTACATACAATGGCAAGTTAGTAAGATAAGAGGAGCATGTATAAAGTTAGACATAATAAAACTAACCCGGCACACTTAACTCCAGCTGGCTTACTCTCAAATGTGGAAGTGCTACTAATGTCTTTGCTGAAAACCAGGAAAACCCCCCCTATCCAGGCAACGTTGCTTGAGAGCGTGGTCAAATGAAACCTGTCGTGTGTGCATTAAACATTGCAGGACGGCGTCAGGTCAAAATGCTTCCAGTAACAACATAATGTAAGAAGCGCGTGGGCACCTATAGGATGGGTCAGAGGAGTGGTGGATGGGCCCCACAAACAGTAGACTTCCCTGTGGGAGTCTGGTGTTTGCTCTCTGTCTGAAAATTGTGTTTTTTTCTACACCTTACCATGTTCCTCCTTCCCTTAATCCTACTTATCTGTGCCCAACATGAGCGTTTATTAATATTTCAGTTTTGGTTGATATGTGCTGTTGTTTAAACATAACCACATGTGGCATCATCCCACCTTGTGCATTTGTTAATATCACAGAAGTAGCATTCTGAAGCATAACACTAGATGCAGAAGGATAACTAGAGCATAATAATTACTTCACTGACGAAGAAGCAATATGTGATCAGTTGGGATAATAACCATGGATGTATTATAGGGAAGTCTGGACATAGCTATGGGGGCCAGGCCTCGTTCATTCCTATGAGAGCTGCTTACTGGTGCAGGAAGCAGAAAAAGCACTTTCTCCGGGTCTAGAAATGTGTAAAATACCCGGATCTACTAGAGCATGCATAGTAGAGATTAAGGGCATCTGGATGTAGCTGAGTGTGCCTGAGTGGGTAACTTCTGCTAGCTTGAATGGCGGTCTAAAAAATTGGAACTGGATGGTTTACATTTAGACAGTGATAGACGACATTTTGCGGGGGGGGGGATTTGACGCTCACAAAAAATTATTTCAGTCAGGACCACTTAGTCAAGAAAAACCTATACTTTATATTAAGCTTTATACACAGTTATAAAAAAAATTGGAATTTTGCAGTTATTGATATTTGGTGGTATGGCTCTGTTCTGGGGTCCCCCTGCCCTACCAAGCATTTATGTGGAAAGCATTAAGCAGGAACAGCACACGTTCCTGCCCTTCCTGTGCATATGAGGAAAGCCTGAGGCAGGGAGAACAGCAGCAAAAAAAAAAAAAAAAATGACAACGACATTGATTAAGTCAGAACAGCACAAAGGAGGAGGCGGGGAGGAGGAGGGTGCAAAAGCAGCTTGCAGAGGGAGCAGCGAAGTGTAGGCAGGTAGAGCAGCTTAAATAAGGCGGCATGAGTGTGTTTGGCGAATCAGATGCTTAGAGAATCAGATGCTTACACGAATGAATATTCCCCAGAGGAAGTTTTGGTTAGTTCAGTATGGGGAGTGTCAGGATAATACCAGCAAAGAAACAATTATAATAACTGTAGAGCCTTATTATTAATCAATAAATTGATGCATGACCCTGCATGTATGACTATAAACATATGAAGTTTTGCATATACAGTTGCCTTAATTTGCTTAATTTGAAAGAGTTCTCACTAAAATGACATTCACTGTATGTTCTTTACTAATTATGACTAAAGATTGGTCTGAAATATGTGTAAATGCGATTAAACCTGAATTCCATGTCCAAGTTCTGAGTATCCGATTGGACAGCAGTGACATATAATTTACTTCTCAAGAGTTGGACAAAGGACTACTGTATCCATTTCTCTTGTCATACAAACCCAGGTGCAATCTGTGACTGCTTCAGCTGCCAGTATGTGTATGTGGCAGTCATTGCAAATGAAAGCTTTCCAGTTTTTCAAACCATTTTGAAGGAACTTTAAAGAAACAGGTGTTTAACACAGTTCAACACATTTTCACTCCAAACTTGTCACATGGTGCAGCTCGTCAACCTATCATGTTTTAGGTGTCTTTGTGCGTCAGCTGTTTACGCTCCCGGATGTCTTAATGTGGTGATGTCATGGTAGGATGACACAGGTTGTTACCGTGATGTCAACAAATGCACATGTGGTGGGAAAACAATGCTGCACGGTCCCTTTGTTTACACAACTGCAAGGACTATCACTATGGTTGGGATTACGCACCAAAGTCATGGAGGGCTAGGCTAAGGCAAAAGAGGCACATGGTAAGGTGTAGAAATAAAAAACGCAACCATAAAACCACACACGACGCAAACTGGGCCACTGGTTGCATACACAACAAAGTTTATGAATAACTTTTGAGCTCATGGACACATTGGTAGCAGTTGTAAATAGAGGGAGAAGGAGAGTCATACATTTTGTGTTCCCTATCTTTTACAATAGTCCTTTGCCTGTCCCTTACTGAAGTTACACCACTAACAAAATGTTAGAACAAAACTTTAATTATGAATCTTATACAAGCTGTGTGTTGTGTTACAAGCTACATTTTATGAAGTGTGTACTCTACAGTATTTATTATCAAATAAAATGGAACAAGAGTGTATTCAGTTTATTCAACACATCACAAGTAAAAAAAAAATACAAGAATGTCTTGAGTTTCTGCAAAATTTGGTAATGTCATAAAGTTGGAAAGTCGGATTACTTGTCACACAGCCTTTTTGTTTTGAAGTGCACTTTTGCATTGCAAGCTAAAGTGTTCTTGTTGGTATTTTCCCCATCAAATGTTTTCTTGAGTTTTGTTCTGGCCTGAAGATAATAATATAACATTTGGGGAAAAAAATGCATACCAGCAAACCAAAACTTGAGGCCAGAATAGCAAATATCTCCACAGCTACAGTGAACTTCCCAGGAGAACTAACATATGCCGGGATAAATGTGATCCAGACTGCACAGAATATCAACATGCTGAAGGTGATCAACTTGGCTTCATTAAAGCTATCTGGCAGTTTTCTAGCAAGAAAAGCAAGTATAAAACACAAGAGAGCAAGAAGTCCAATGTAACCTAACACAGCCCAGAATCCAATAGCTGAACCCAGGGCACACTCTAAGATGATCTTTTCTTTGTAGTATTTCATGTTCCTCTTAGGGAATGGGGGGTTGATTGTAAGCCAAAGAATACAAATCAAAACTTGGATGAGGGTGAAGGTCAAAACACTGAGCCTCTGCTGTGTAGGACCAAACCATTTCATTACAGTACTGCCTGGAAGTGTCGCCCTGAAAGCCATTAACACCACTATAGTCTTCCCCAAAACACAAGAGATACAGAGGACAAAGGTAATACTGAATGCTGTATGTCGGAGCATACAGGACCACTCAGAGGGCCGGCCGATGAAGGTCAGAGAACACAAGAAACACAGTTTTAATGAGAATAGCAGCAGGAAACTCAGCTCAGAGTTGTTGGCTTTTACAATGGGAGTCTCTTTATGAGTCACAAAAATAATGGATGTCAGAAGAGATAAAAATATGCCAACACAGCCAAATCCAGTTAAAAGTGCTCCCATGATCTCTTTGTAGGAAAGGTATTCAGTTGGTTTTGGGAGACACTTGTCTTTCGTTTCATTTGGCCAGAATTCAGGTGGACAGATCAAACAATCTGGAGAATCTGTCAAGGAAGAGAAATTATACAGAGATACCACCATCACTCCAAAATTATTATTTTTTGTTGTTGTTGTTCTATTCTATCAATCTTTTCTACTCTATCAATCTTTGATTTGGTTTTTACTACAATACAAATTAATAAATGCAATTTTGAAATCCTCACTCACTTGTCTGATTACTTATTGTTCCCTCGGGGCACTCAAAGCAGTCAAAGCAGCACACAGGCTTTAACTTGTTTGTGGCCTTACGTGTCCCTGGTGGGCACGGTTCTCTGCAGACAGACCTTGGCACCTAATAAGGCAAAACATGTAAGATCTCAGTAATGCAACAGCTTTATTGGATTTCAGTGACATTGCAATGTTTGCAGTGTTCCTACAGTATGAACTAAAGATTGTCATTTAACTGTGAAAGGACCAAATTTGAATGAATATCAATCTATTGTGTCAAGACTATCTCTCAACCCTGCATATTCCATAAGTATAGGGGTATGGCCTCTGAAGAGCAGCTGATGAGGGTCCATCACTACACATGCACACACACACACACACACACACACACACACACACACACACGCACGCACACACACATACTATACATGTTGGTTATGCAGGGTGGAGATATAGTCTCTCTATTTAGAGAACCTGGGTTACACATGCAACTTCTGTTCAGTTTTACCTTATTACTGTTTCCGCCCCAAACTATCTTGGTATTGTTTTTCAGTTTTAATTTTTTCCCCTCTGAAAAAGATGTATCATATTGTCCAATATTTACAATCTCAGCAGAGCCATCTTCTTTCATCTGCCAGTTAACTAAATCATACTGGGCAACTGAGTCTCCATTTTCATCAAAGAAAACCTTGGCCCCACTCTGTGTCGTGAAGTTCACATACTTTATGTGTTCCAACACCTAGAGAGCGACAATTGGCCAATTTTAACAAACACTCAGGTCATTTCATATTCAACTGCTTGCCAAAATGAAAACATTTTAGTTTTTTGTTTTTATTATTATTATTAATAACCATAAAACATTACTGAATCACTAATTACTAAATAAGTATAAAAACTTACTAGCTTAGGCTGAACTTCATTCTTGTTCACACAGGGCTTCCCCGTGGTGGGATTTGAGCCATTTTCACATTGTAATAGTGCATGTAGGGCATATGCCATCAAATACACAGCTTTGTACACATTATTCTCAGCCCTGAAATGTGTAATGTCTGTGTAGTCACTGGAGACTGTCCTGAGATCCTCTGTGCCAGTGCACATGGTCGTAGTATTTGATGGAGAGAAGCTGCAATCAAAGAACTTCTCCCAGAAGGATTTAATTATAGCACTCTGCGGTTCATCTGAAGGTTTCAAGCTGAGTAAGAATTCACTAAGGCCTGGTATGGATGCCTGAGGGAGTGCAAAGCCCATTGCCCCCTGCAAAATGTTCTTTCTCTTGATGGAAGCTAGGTCTGCTTGTGTGATCCAAGCTTCACCGCCAAGCCACTGCTTTCCAGTTATGTTATAATTCTCAATTTTTGATAGGAACGATTTGGTATAAGACAAGGACATAAACAACAGGACCACCTTTGACGAGGATTCCCTTAGAGTCTCTACAATAGCATCCAACTTGTTTTGAGATATCTTAGAGTAAGGTAATGTGTATTCAACACATATACCAACTTTCTTTGCTTCCTTAGTGAATTCAGCTGTACCTTTTGATGAGTACAAACCTTCAGAGTAAATAATCCCCACCCAGCGCCAGTCAAAGTATTCCATAAGCTGCACCAGACCCATGATTTGGAAGCGGTCACTTGGCACAGTTCTGAAGAACGTGGGGTAAAGTCTTTTGTCACTCAAACAAGCACAGGTTGAGAGATGGCTTACCTTCAAAACAAACAAACAAACATAAAAAAATACATTAAATACAACAAATATACCCGTTAAAGATGAAAATATATATAAACAAATATGTCAATGAAAACCAGACAGTTTACAGTTCTATTTTTCACACCTGTGGAATGGATAGCGGGCTTATTATGATGTTAATGTCTTCACTCACTCCAGAGGATGAATGGCCTAAGAGAGCCTGGATCTGACCACTGCAGCCCTTTGAATCATCTCCAGTTACCGCTTCTATGGCCGCTCGTATCAGGTTTTCACTCCCACAACCATTGTACAGCCTATAGCCTAGAGTCACTCCGGGAAGGAGCTTAGTGTCTCTGTTGATCTCCATCACAGTAAACATCACTGTCCGTGCAAACTTCAATTCCCTGTCATTCCACCTAAAAACACAGTGTTAGGTTTTGCAACATTCCTAATAAACAAATTATTACAGATGATCATTTTGACACATCAGATTTTCACATAAAGTAAGTCTTTTTAAATATTGCATTCAATTTCTACATATTTCAAACACTTACTTTGTGCAGTATGTATGTGGAAATGCCTGGTAGCCATTATTTACCAGTTTGCGTGTACTGGTCATTGAAAAAATTCCTCCTAGAAAAAGATCACCATCTTGTGAAAATTCCATGAATCCGGTCTGCCCGATCACTTTGCATGTTTGGTTTGCTGACCCTGCACTTACCAGCAGAGTGAATACGACAATAGTGATGCAACCCATCATGAGCGACCCTCCCCTTTTCTGAAGTAATTCTGACCTGGAAGCTGACCTTTATAGCTTTTTCCTATCATATGAGAAACATCAGCAGCCAATGTAAGCACACTCTGAATTCTCGAAAGATTATTTTGTTTTTTTATGCATCACTGCACAGAAATATCCTGCTGATTGACATGTGGAAGACACTGGGCCTGATTTACCTTTTTTTCTTAGAATTAACACAACCCCTTTCAAGATAATGAACCACTGAACAAATTGTAGGGACATGTATAGTAATTGTTAGACTTCTTATTTTATCAAAAAAGGCTGACAGGCTCAGTATTTTTATAAACATGAAAAAATAAACTGAATATTATCTTAAGCAGTCCCCAGACCCAGCTGTGCCATATGACTATCAATGTGAAAAATTTGTGTTTTATCCCACTGACATCTCTGTTTCTGAGACCTGGTCACCTTTTTCTACAGTCAAGTATCAAATTATCCATAAATTATGGAAATCCTAGAATAGAGATAATATTTTTTGGTAATTATTCATGAGAAAAGTTCTTACTTCACATTTGAACTGAGGATAAACAATACATTTAGTTTATTTTTAGTTTCTCTCATGCATCACTGAGTGTGTTTACACGGACATGAAAAACCTGTTTGTGATGTGGCAACACCATATTCTGTTTATGAGAAACCTGAATATGCTAACTTGAATACGCTAAAAGAAGCCGGGATGTGCATAGGGAATATGAATAACTTGATGTCTCTGTGCTCATGTAAACACCATATCTCGAATATGATCATGACCGGGATAAGCCTCATACACATGTTGTTCATCCATGTGGCAGCACTCTATCATACAATAAACATGCCTTCCTATTGGGAGCAATAGGGTTTCAGTGTCTTTTTAAAGGACATGTCAATAAAGGAATGTTCATTTGCAAAAACACACAAAAAACCCAACACTATTTAGCAGAAGGTAGGTAGATAGGCTAGACCCTTCAAATGTTAAGAAGAACTGGGGATCGAACTGCTATGCCCTAAAAAAATGATGTGACACTGAACCTGACCCACAGCCATCCCTGAGTTTTAAATATTTTGTATATGAATCTTCCAAACGTGGTATCAGTCTTACTTAATATTTTAAAGCTAATGAAAATCTTATGTTAAAGCATAAAAACACAAAACATACTATGCACTAAGAGTTTAATTATTACAATATGTAATTGTAATCACTGAGACTTGTTAATGTCCTTTCCTTGGCTCATGTTTGGATTGAAGTTACCTTGTGTGTATAAGAAGAGGTGACAAATTAAAACTTAAATCAAGAAGAAGGGAAATATAATGAGTGGAGATGCTTCCACACAGGTGATCTGCATGGTGCAATTAATCAGTTAACATTCAATAATGCTCTATGGCATCTGAAGGCCTGCTTGATTCTGATTTTGGAGGTAAATGGCAAAATTAACAGGGTAAGGGTTAGGGTTACTAAGGGGTCACAAACACCTGACCCTAACCCTTAAGCTCAGTTAAAATGAATTTAATTAAGAATTAGTGTAATGCAAGTTTTTCACCTCTTACGGTGCGTACCCACCAAACGCGATTAAAAATGATCGCGCCTCAAGATTACATACAAAGTCAATGCAAAGACGCGATTTGACGCCTCATTTTGCCGGGTGATGAAATAATTTTCATCGCGTTTGGTGGGTACGCACGGTTACAGATCAGGGCAACTGAGAATTCACTCATTGTCCATTAAATTATTTTTTAAAACTTTATTTTTTTCTGTAAACTGGCCAAACTTTTTATCATTTATTTATTTTAAAAAAATGAAAAATTTATTTTGGTTGCACTTTATAATATTGTCACGACCGGCCCTGACTGACCCCTGTGTGTCTGCGTGAGTGTGATTTTCTGGGGGTTTATTTTATTCCAGTCTCTTTTGTGTATTTGCCCTGCCTTCCAATAGCCATACTACCATATTATTTAGTTTGCCAGAAAAAAAGATTGAGTATGTCCCAATACATAAATAAATACATAAAATAACAGGTGCTCTTTGAATCCAAGGACATGTGCAACTTAAAGAGTTGAGAGGGCTTAGACTTGTACTCTGCCTTGTGGTTAATAAGTCATAAGTAGAAAAACCAAGGCACACTGCTTTGCAGAAGTTAAAAGCCTCCTTATTCCACTCACATTTTCATCAGGGCATGAAAAAACAAGTGGCAGCTCAGATACATCAAGACAGGTGCCAGGCAATCAGAGGAGCACTGGATAATTGTCACAGGTGCAATCAATGAAGTGAGTGTGCACACAATCAGGTCAACCCCCACAGTTGACACCAGTATGTTAAAGACCAGCAAATTCAGCATAATTAATCAAAAACATCTGACAGTCACCTTATTTTAATATAAAAACACCCAGATAAACTTTTTTTTTATCACAACACATATTTTTCATATATATGGAACGCTTTGCTTTTAGTTTTAAAAAGAAGCTGCTACTATCGAAGACAAGCTCGTTCACAACTATCTGCTGGGAGACAAAAAGGACACTTGGCTCGGTGGCAAACCACAAGGCTTTATTATATGTGGCAGATGTAATCATTGCAACACCATGCAACAAACGAACAACTTTAAGGATATATACTTCAAGAAGACCTTGATAAGTGGTCGATGTCATGTCAAACCCCTATTTATCTTTAGTTAAACTTTTTTTCCTTATATTGAATATCACAATTTTTCATTGTATATTACATATCTAAGGTCATTTAAGTGCCTTTTGAAATGTAGAGGAATCATTTAAAATATGATTTAGGAACAGGCAGTAGTGTATATAGGTTGTACATCATTATGCCATAATATAATATTTCTACAAAAAAACACAGAGGAGACATCTCCACTAGAAAGAAATCTTTAATATACTTATAACGAGCCCTGAACAAGTGTTCCTTACAGTCAGAATTGTATAAAATGTGTAGCAGAGCTTATAAAATGTGGCCAGAGACACTTATTACACTGACTTTAGTCACTTCAGAGTTTCTGCTATCTTGTGTAAAATTAAAATGAAATTATCTTAAAAAACAAATAAAGAGCACCGATAACTCAGCTGTGAGGATGTTAATGGGGCTGGCACACTCCATGACATTTTTAATGTTGCTTTGTTTACATACAGGTTAAATTTAAAAATCAGTATTGTCACATCATATTCAAATTTAGACATAGTTTAGCAAGTAAAATGGTATGTATTTTATATTAGCCTGTTTGTTTTAATGACCAGTACATATTTTCTTGGCATCCTTGAATTCTGTGGACAGGTTACCAGTTGCACATGTAAAAAGACACTCAAAACATTCAGCTTAGTCAGGATTGATTTCAACCTGGAAAGTGAGACCAACACACAGTATAGAGCAGGCAGTAGCTCTATGTGCCCAAACACAGCCCAAAATCTTAGTGTTGATCCCATATAACCCTCGGCCAGTATGTCTTTAAACCAGTGTTTGATGCTCTTGTTTAAAAAAGGAGGGCTAAAAGTCAACCAGATGAACAACACAGTAACAGGCAGGGCCTTAAATTGCTGCATGGGACAAAACAGTTTAATGACAATATGAGCTGCCCTGCACACTATTGACACATGCACAGTTCTCCCCCAAGCACAAGAGAGGCATGCGACAAAAGAGATCCTGGCAGCTATCTGAGACAACTCAGAGGGCTGATGGATGGTGACTGATGCTGAAAAACAGCGCAATGTCATGGTAAAAAGTATCACCATTGTGGAGTTACTGCCCTGAACAAGACTGACTCTCTTCGGTGATGTTTTTATTCTTGTCATGTAGATTCCAAGCAGTAACACAGCTGCCCCGAAATATCTTGCGACCCATGTGCTGGTGTCTGCAGGCCGCACACTCTCCACCCTGCCTGTGAAGACAGTAAATGTGATGTCATCTGTGGGGGGAAAAGTGTTTCATTATTTAACTTTTTAAGGAATCTTGAAATTTAACTTTGTTTTTGTTTTTGTTTATTTTACATATTTATGTTACCGTCTTGTGTCAGAATTGCTTCTTTTGGACAATGTGGTGCAGAGGACATTGATGGCATCTGTTCACAAGATATTACAATAAGTAACCCTATAAGCATCATGCATTCACGCAAATATAGTTAGGCAATATGACAATAATATACAGTGAGATGAGATCATTTTGTAATCCGTGAACAGAGTTTTCTGAACCATTTTCACTGTGGTAACTGTTTTATGTTATATTAGATCGATAGAATACAGTATTTGTAACACTGTATATAAATTCACATAATTAGTTGATAATAGATATTTATATTGTGTATATGAAGTTTCTCATTTTAATTTCCAATGAATTATCAAAATATAAATATAAATCACAATATAAGAATATACACAAGATTTCATCCAGAATGCCTAAACAAACCTAAAAAGATATACTTCTTTGCACATACACAGCAAGATCTTTTCACATTCCTCTTGTATCAAGAGATTTTTCACATCTATCTTTGACAATAAAATGCTAAATGTATCACATTAAAAAAAAAAAAAAAATAATAATAATAATAACAAATTACACTAAACCATAACCTAAACGTTACATTGTATTATGTTTGTACAGCTCATCCAGCAGGGATGGGCACAGATGATGCTGTGAAACACAACACTCTAGAGAGACTAAGGCTCAATTAAGGCACCGCAAAGAAATACCAACCTCCACATAGCAGATCCTGACAGATGCCTCCTTTGATTCTTCTGAGGATGTCAGCCTTATTTGGCTCTCATGCAGGCTGAAGATAAGGAATTCTGCAGGTCTGAGTTCTCTGTACAAAAAGCCAAGTGGGATTTTGACCTCAAGGCTGCATAACTCACAGATGCGCATACAATCCAATAATTTGTAGTGGTCCACTTGAACAAGGGTAATGATGTGGGAGCAGTGAACCACATCTGTCATGAAAGCAGAAGGAGGGCAGATACCTCTGTGATTCACATGTGCACTGCGTTCACCAGTTTTTTCCTGTATGGATTAAAATCACAGGCAAGATCATTAATATATCTCAGAATAATCTGGCATGGGCAGAAATACATTTTCTACACACACAAAAGGCAAAAATTGTTGAGTGCATTGTTTTAAATTCAAATTCAGATATTATTGCACATATAATATGATACACATAATTCCTTTTATCATGTAATTCTGGTGCTCACCTCTAGTGTAAGTAGCAGACATCTGGTCCTGGACAAGAAATACACTAACAACTGCCTGAATTTACTCTTGCAGGCATGCCTGTTTTGCTTCACTGTTTGCCGTAAGTTCACACAGCCATTAAGGATCGTGCAGTTCAGAGTCACATAAGGAGAAAGGGTACAGTCTTTTTTGATCCTGTTCTGTGTGAAAATCCTTTCTGAGGGGAAACTCATCGTAAGAGATCTAAACAGGTGACAAATAAAGTTACAAATATTGATTCATGACCACATTATGCAGCAACTTGTCACATATGCATAACCCTTTACTTTCACACAGTGCATTGTGACAGTATTAAGTAAACTTGACACCATTTGCCAGAAGACTAAATTTGCATAGCAGCATCTTCAAATCAAACAGTGCAATGTGAAAACCACAATAACTCAATTGTAAGACTGTGTTTACCCTATAATTACAGTAAAATTACTTCAAACTATAATTGACTCATAAAAGCTCCTCTAGAGATTTTCTAATTGTCTTTGGAGGGGTCTCTAAATCTGGTGTTTAGGCCCCCATAATTTAGGCTGGTTCTCCACTGAGGAAATCATTAAATTACAAGTTAATTGCTGGTAAATCTATGGGAAATCACACAGGCCCTTAAAAAGAAACACAAAGCAAGTTAATGAGCAACATACAAATGAATGAAATGGAGAAAACAGAAAACTCCATACTCACCTCTCACATGTGACTTTAGTTTTGTCATGAACAAAAGCATATTTAAATGATACATTTGAGCAGCAGCTTTTTGTCTCTTCATTGTATTGACTGAGTTCGGTGCACTGATCCAGTTGAAGCCATGTGTCGGATGACACCATCCGAGTCAACAGTGTTAAGAAGGCAAATGTTACTGCTATCATCTCAGAGTCTCGCCTTTGGCACAGTCAGGATTCTTGTATGGATGTGTTTTATAGCTTCCTGTCTGCTACTCAGGTGTAGGTGGTCCATTCTCAGAGGTACATGCAAATTTTTGCAATTTTTTTTTTTTTTTTTTTTTTTTTTTGTGATTTGAAGGATGTCAGGCATGAAGAATGATTCTGAAAGCAGTACCCATGGGCCCTGTTTCCTAATAATGATCAATCATAAATGTTTTAAGTTCTTGGTGAGGCCTTTACATATTTATATTGAATTCTGTAAGCCAGCAGTAGATAGCAAATGCATGTTTATGACTGTAGTGCACTGAAGACATCTTATGTAAATGTTTGAACGGGTCAGGACTGATGTTCACACACATAAAAAGTAGGAGCTCTTTCTGCCAAGTGGTAAATTTAGAATATTCATTTTTTTTCACCTAAGGTTCTGAGTAGACTCTAATACCATGGGCTAACATGAGTAAAAACAAAATCGATAATTGATAACTGGCAAAAACCTGTCTGCACTAGCATCTAATGCTTGTAGCATGTTGTGTCCACATGTGCAGTAAAGCCCTTCTAAATGCATTATATGGGCCTTTTTCAGGGAAACCATTATGACAAATTGCACCAGGAAAAGCAAAGGCGCAAATAATGAAACAAAAATATATTCTTAAAGTCATTACAATGACAAGTCAAAGACTTCGCTTATAATACTGTATCACAATATATTATATCATTTTAAGTGCCATATGTGGGCACTTTCAGCCATGTGAAAAGGAGCCTCACAATCTATAGAACTGATGTTGCTTACATACTATTGTGGTTAATTTACTGTAAAGTTATGTCATTTGTTAGTTAAACTGAACAAACTAATTTCATAAGGCTGGAAACTGTTCATGATTTCTTATCATAATATGATAGCATACATGCCATACATGTGCACAGGTGTGAATTAGAAATAAGAAATATATGTTAATAAGTTGGGATACTCAAGTATTTATGCAATGTAAATAAAGATTGTTTATTGATTAATGATTAATCATTAAATACAACATTACATAAAACATTTGTAATATTAGGAAATCAGTTTGTCAGGAAGAATGACAGGTTCCCTTACAAAAAAGGTAAAAAAAAAACATGATTTTAGAGCTTCAACAGTAACTGAGTAATTGTTTAATAATAATACATAAGGGGGCGGCCTGCTAGAGTGTGCACCCTGTAGGCTGAGGCCTTTGCAGTGGCCCAGGTTTGATTCCAGCCTATGGCCCTTTGCTGTGTGTCATTCCCCCTCTGTCTCTGCCTCTGCCACATTTTCCAAAGATAACCTTTAAAAAAAATAATAATAATAATAATAATAATAATACATAAAGAAGAATTAAAAAGAAGTGAATGACAACAGTGTAAAATTAACAGTGAATATCTTTTGTTTTGCCCATTATATGTTTTTTAGTATTTTGCTCTGGCCTCAATAAAATAACATAACACTTGGGGATAAAAATGCAGAAGAGAAGTCCATAACTTGAGGCCAGAATAGCAAATATCTCCACAGCTACAGTGAACTTCCCAGGAGAGCTGACATATGCCGGGATAAATGTGATCCAGACTGCACAGAATATCAGCATGCTGAACGTGATTAATTTAGCTTCATTGAAATTATCAGGTAAATTTCTAGCCAGAAAAGCAAGTACAAAACATAATACAGCTAATAGTCCTATGTATCCTAAAACAGCCCAGAATCCCACAGGTGATCCCAGGGCACATTCAAGAATAATCTTCTCTTTATAGAGGTTTATATTTTTGAAGGGAAATGGAGGGTTGATTGTTAGCCAAAGTATGCAAATTACAACCTGTACTAGAGTGAAACCCAGGACACTGAGCCTCTGCTGAACAGGCCCAAACCATTTCATGACAGTACTGCCTGGAAGTGTCGCCCTGAAGGCCATTAACACCACTATAGTTTTCCCCAGAACACATGAGATACAGAGGACAAAGGTGATGCCAAATGCTGTGTGTCGCAGCATGCAGGACCACTCAGAGGGCCGGCCGATGAAGGTCAGAGAACACAGGAAACACAGAGTCAAGGAGAAGAGCAGCAGGAAGCTCAGCTCAGAGTTGTTGGCCCTGACAATAGGAGTTTCTCTGAAGTGAAAGAACACTAATGCTATCACTGTTGTCAAACTGGCCCCCATCAAACAAAACAATGTTAAAATTATCCCCATGATCTCTGCATAAGACAGAAATTCAATTTCCTTCAAGATGCATGTGTCTCCTCTGGTATTCGACCAATAATCAATGGGACATTTGTAGCAATCCATAGAGTCTGTTTGTGAAAGAGACAATAAAAACTGATTAGCTCATAAACTAATCATGGAAAGGGAATGCAACATTCCAGACACAGTGTGTAAAAATGACTGTTTGTAAATCAAACCTGTTATGTTGCTAATTTCGCCGTCTGGACACTGTATGCAGTCGTAACAGCAAACAGGTTTTCCCTTCTGCAGGACTTTGCGTTTTCCTGGGGGGCAGCTCTCACTACACACTGACACAGGCACCTGGTGCATGAATGTGTTCACTGTTTAATTTTATTGGTTTTCACATCATTTGAATTTCATTCTTAGACACATTAAATGAGGCTATATTCTAGTATATTATGAAATATTATGCAGAATGGCATAGTGGCTAACAACCCAGAAATTTGAGAACAAAGCAATATGAAAATGTACCGTGTCACTCCCTCCTACCCACAATATCTTCATGCCATTTGTTATTAAGCAACGCTCACGGGGCAGAGTGGCATCAAAAACACCAACTGTGGCAACATGTGTGGTTCCTGAAGTCACATGTTGTAAATTTATGAGATCATACTTTGCAGGTGAATCTCCATTTCGGTCAAAAGTCACTCTTTCCCCTTGACTTGTTGTGAAGTTGATATTCTGTAAGTAATGTAGCACCTGTAGAGAAGAAGAATAAATTAACTCTTTGAAACCTGAAGTGACATCATCTTTATTGTGCTGCTTACAGATGCCTTTCACAAGTAATTCAAACTTTTAACCCTGATCAAATTAGTGTGATTTCTTAAAAAAAAAAGAAAAAAATGGGAAAAAAGGCAATGAGCAATGCTTCACAACCTGCAAGAAATTAGTAAATTTAGAAAATTATGAAAATTAAATTAATAAAAGCTTTAAAAAGCCAGGGAAACAACTATAACAACAACAACAAAAATTATAATATTGACAATTATGTTACATAATTATTATAATTTTTAAGCATGCTTTAAGCAAGTTTTGTTGGTTATTTCCACTACCACCTTTTCTTTTTTTTCTTTTTTAGTAATTTCCTGCTAATGTTTGGTCATTACTTCTTTTGTTGCCTTCTTCCCACATTTTCCAAACAAATCAAGCCAATTTGATCAATGAATTCAAAAGACAAATGCCCTTTTTGTTTTCTATTCCTAACCTGCCATGGTTGAATATTTTCAGCATTAGCACAGCTCCCGTTTGAAAATGGCCCTTTACCCTCTTCACATTTTATCAGATTGTCAAGAGCATGAGCCACTGCGTAAACTGACTTGTACACATTATTGGTGAATCTCAGCTCAGAGACATCTGTGAAATATGATTCAACATTCTGCAAGCTCTCAGCACCACTGCATGGCTTTCTTTTTTTGATCGCAGTGTCATTCAGAGCGCAGACAAACACATCCTCCCAGAAATCTCTGACAAACTGACTGTCAGGAAACTGTGAGGGGTGGAGCTGCCTCAGGTGCTCCTCCAGCCCGGGGATCTGAGCTTTGCTGACAGTGAAGCCTAGTGAGCCAACAAGGATGCTGTGTCCCTCACCGTCAGTCAGTGAATGATCTGTCATCCAGCCGTCACTGCTAACAAACTGCAGTCCTGTAATGTTCTGTCTGTACAACTCAGCTGCCAGCACATTCATTTCTCTATGGGACATGAAGGTCACGATGACTTTCGAGGTGGAGTGCTTCACAGTTTCAACTACTTTTGTTAGCTCATGAAGAGGACCTGTTTGCTCAAACGCCTGGTAATACTCTACGCACACCCCCTCTTCTTGTGCAGCTTGCATAAATGCGGCGATCCCGTTGATACCATAGTCATTTCTGTTACTAATCGCACCCACCCAGGTCCAGCCGAAGTGTTTGACCAGCATTGCCAGGGCTCTGCTGGCATTGTGGTCACTGGGGATCGTTCGGAAGAATGATGGAAACTGTTCTCGGTTGCTGAGACATGCACAGGTTGCAAAGTGGCTTAGCTGTGCAAGACAGGACAGAAATATGTTTATTACACAATAATCATATAGAGCACCATTTCCCAAACCTCTCTCTTGTACAATGCATGTTTTAGATCTCTCCTTGCTCCAATGCAGCTCGTTATCAAGCAGCTTGAGGAGTTCATAATGAACTGATCATTTGAATCAACTGTGTTGCAGCAGGGAGAGATCTAAAATATGCAGAACTAGTGGTACTTGAGAAGAAGCTTTGGGAATGCTGATCTACAAAAAAAATCTCATCTACAAGAAAATAAGAAAGGATTAATATTATTATTCAAGTTAGTCAGTCTTTGAAATTCAGAATAAGATTATTTAAAATCACTATAACTCAAATGACAGTGGTTTAGAAACATGCTTTACACAACCCCTTTCATATTTTTTTGTACACACTTATTAAGTGTAACATTTTTACCACTGGTATCTGGAACCTTCCTATAATCCGGGCAAATCCCATTGTGGGTGCAGAGGCAGAGTGGCCGAGTATAGCCTGTGCAGTGTCGGCCTTTGTACAGTTCCTCTCGTCTATGATCTCTCTCCGCCCGTTGGCTAAATCTATGGCACTCTGCATAATGTTTGTCATTCCACAGGAATTGTATATCCTGTAGCCCAGTGTGTGGTTGGGAAGAATAGCAAGATCTTGATTTATTTCTTCAATTGCAAAGATCATGGTCTGGGCAAATTTGAATTCTCTTACATTAATGCTAGAAAAAAAACAAAAAGAAAAATATAATCAATTGATTTTCAGGGAAATGTTTTGAACAAGAAAGCACATAACTGAACAAAATCAAAAACATATACTCACTTCAGGCACGTTGGAGGACTGGGTATCGTGTGAAAGGTGGGCACGCTGCCTCTGTACCCGGTCCGAAAGGTGAAAATGCCACCTAAGATGAAGTCTCCAGCCTTGTTCATCTCGGGGGGTTGTGCTCTGCCCAGCAGCCGGCACACTGGCATTGCCCTCTGGATCATAAGAACCAGGAGGACTAACTTCAGTAGTGGCATTGCTTCTCTCTGCAGACTGTCCTCTTTAACTCCTGTCCCTTGTCTCAACTCTTTATACCCTGTCTAAGCCTTTTCAACCTAGTTCAAGACCTGCTGCTTTAGCATGTAAAGAAAATGAAGTAGTTCCACAGGGACAGAGGAAAAAAGGTGTGGTATACAGCAATAGAGTATGGAATAGCCAAGATTTGATTTGTTTAGCTAAAACCCACACCTTTTAAAGCTTTTTTGTGTCCTTCATAGAGTAGTCAAATGACCTGTCCAATTTAGTTAGACTGTTTTTTTACTTAGCAGGATATCTCAATTTTGGCAGAAGGTTAAATCATAAGTCAAAGTAAAACCAGAGCCAGGTACAGGCTCAGGACTTTTTAAATCATTCTTAATAATTGGGAAATGGCATTTTTAAACATACCCAAACACTATTTTCTTATGTAATGCTGAAATTATGTCAGTGAAGTAATAAATCATTCATATGCTATTTTCCATGATTGTGTATTTGCTTTTTGGTGCTGACCCTGATGTCTTTTTGTTTGTTTTGTTTGTTGTCCTGTATTTGCATTAGGACCATTATTTTTGTTTATTGTTTGACAGCAGTCTCTAGTGGCTCCAAATATTGTGAGGGGAGGAAAGAAGCAAGTCAGGTGGTGTAGTACAAAGAGTGACAAAGTCAGCATATGAGGAATGTCAAGAGTTGATGGGTAGGTCAAACAATCACAGGACTTTTATTGGGGAGACCACTGTTTGTGTCTTATATGAAAGTAAAAGTAGACATTAACGCATTTTAACTTGAGTCCACAAGTTGACTTACATAACATGCTTGACTCACACACCCAATGTAACTTATGTATATAACTTACCTTATGCAACACACATAATGAAATCTAACAAAGTAGTTTTGTTGCATAAACATAACCAAACTGCGTATATTTCAAAATGTCAAATAGTAGTTACTGGATGTAAGTCAAGTTCTATGAATATGTATGCCTATCACTGGTATTCTTCTATGGTTATATCAGACAATTCTCATTCTTAACTCATAGAATATCACAACTTTGTCTATGCTTTTCACATAAGATTGCAACACCAAAAGGTACCTTTCGTGTGTGCATGAAATGCTGCTGCAGAGCGTCAGGTGAGAAGGTGGCTGGACAAAACTGGTCGTGGCATTATATGGCGGTGGAAGTCCGGTGTTGGCTTCCAATGTTAAAGATGCAATATGTGACGATTTGGGATGACAACGTGTTGGTTATATACATCATTTTGGGGTCATTGGCAATCAACCCTCTGTCATAGGTATGGGGGTGTCTTGATTACATATTATGTTTCAGTTGGTGTTTTGTGCAAAAATACTAAAAAAAAAACCTCTTGTGGTCAAAAATGCAATTTAGAAATCTGTCAGTGATTTCCATGTCAGACACTTGTGCCAAAAGCTACCTTTCATGGCAGCATGATACGCACGGTGCTTGCTTCCCATATGAATATAAAGCCAAACCATGAAGTTTTTTTTCCGAATCAATATTGTCAGCACCAATTTTTTCCAGGTCTGTATAGTGTACGTCAGCCGATTTGTCTACAAAAAGTGTAGCCAAAGATGGGTGTAGAGTTGAACTGCTCTTTCATTTCTTATTGCCAGTTATTTTATTGTTAGCTATGAGGATAAAAAGAAAAAAAAAAAACATTATGAATTTTCAAAAATGGCGAAGATGGCATTTCAATGATAGTGTTCCATATGTGGTGTCATACAGGTGTGACAACCTGTACCTGCACATCAGAACTAACAGGACATGTTGTATGATGTCATGCATTTATCGGGGCTTAGACTTGTCTTCCTAAAATTTAAGAATAAATCATAGTATTGCATTATGTTTAAGCACTTCATGACA
>NC_056467.1:21374290-21406955 GCF_008729295.1 Plectropomus leopardus
CCACAGCAGAGAATGACTGTAGTCATTTTCACATTCATTCAAGTTTTAATATGTACCGTTTGGCTTGTTGTTAGTCCCCCTTTTCCAATGAAAAACCTGACCACATACAAGAAGAGAATCATTTTGGAGTGTGCATTAGGCTCAGCTATTGGGTTCTGGGCTGTTCTTGGGTACGTCAGCCTACTGGCTGTCTTTTGTTTTGTGCTAGCAGTCTTTGCCCGAAAACTACCTGATAATTTTAATGAAGCCAAGCTCATCACCTTCAGCATGCTGATATTCTGTGCTGTCTGGATCACATTTATTCCAGCATATGTCAGCTCTCCTGGGAAATTTACTGTGGCTGTGGAGATCTTTGCCATTCTGGCCTCCAGTTTTGGACTAATACTCTGTATATTTGCTCCAAAATGTTACATCATATTGTGCATGCCAGAGAAGAACACTAAGATACATTTAATGAACAAAGATAGAAATAAATTTGAAACAGTGAGGATGGCAACAGTTTGGAGCTCTTGAGGTATACAAGTTTAGAGCTTTGAAATGCACCTTTAAAACAGTCACCCACCCCCTCACCCCCACCCCCAGCCTCCTTTTGTGTCTTAGTCTGTTGTTCACTTTATTTAGATTGTATATTTGCATGTTAATTATTGCTTTCTTTCTTTTGAATAAACGTTTTTGGGAATCTTTCTTGCTGTGTGTTTAATAATGTTCTAAACTGAATGATTTGCCAACCCCTGCTGTGTTAAGAACTCCAGAATTCTTTAGTCTTTAATACTAACATGATATACGTTTTTATAGTTATTGTTTTAATTACAAATGAGATTTACAAATAGATAGTAAGCATAACAAGCGAACAGCTGCCTGACTAGAAGAAAGAACCAGAACTGCTCCTCTCTGCAGCATGAATTTGTTTTATATGTTTATTGCAAATTTTGGATTAAACTGTGGCCATAGTTTTTTTTTTTTTTTAAATATAATATAGTTATAATATAAATAACATAGTCATTGCTAAGCCTCATACTGAACTTGATCCATGTATAATCCTCTCACCTGTGCAATTATGTTTCATTTTGATTGGATGATCCGGCAATGACTCATATGACCAATGAAATGATGCAAGCATCACAGTTTTCATATAGTTTACTTCATCACCCTTTCAGAGACTATGTTGGAAAATCAGCATCTCTGGCATGCACAGTCTTCATGGGGTCATTTTGGACACTGCATTATACCCTTTTGGGGGCTTCTCAGTGGCTGCTTCTTTTAGCGTTATTTAGCCTTCTTTTTCCAGTGTTTTCTGTAACTAAGAGTTTGAAGGAAAAGGAAAGACTTTGTCTAAAGAAAGGTTTGGTGAAAGGAGAAGAGACAGAGGGACTAAGTGATTTAGGGATAGAGGGAGTGAGTGGTGTTGGCTCTAGCTTACCTCAGTGTGTAAAACTGGCAGACAATGAGTATCTGGCCCTGCAGTTGGGAGGGGATGTTGTGATTGGAGGGCTCTTTCCTCTGCATTACATAGCTCCTATGCCACAGCACAGTTACCTCAGCAAACCTCAGCTCATGCCTTGCAGTGGGTAAGTGTCAGGATACTGTTGATATCCGATTTTAACCCACAATTAATAATTAATGCATTTTAACACAAATAAGTGAAAGCATTTCCCCTTGCTGTGATTAGATTGATATGTTTGTCTGTCCCCATGCCTTGATTGATATTGTGGTGTGATACTGTTTTATGCCTCATTAAAAATGACATAGACTGAATTCATCTTCATGGAATTACCTACAGCTTTGACCACAGAGCCTTCCGCTGGATGATGACCATGGTGTTCGCAGTGGAGGAAATTAATCAGAATTCAAAGCTGTTACCAGGTGTTAAACTGGGCTACCAAATCATGGACAGCTGTGACCATGTCCACACCAGCCTGCAAGCTCTTTTGTCTTTTGTCAGTCATTCCAACACTGTAAAGACTAAGCTGAAACATATGAAAGAAACAGAAAAAAGATCAGATATCTTAAAGGATAGGTCTACCAGATATAAGGCAGTAAAGACAAAGGAAATAAAAAGAAAGAAAAGGATGCTGAGCACATTGAAAAAGACAGACACTGAAATTGGTAAAGAAAAACCTCACTGGCTTAAAGATTATGGAAATTATGTAAAGGGAAATATAACACAGGAGAAAATGAATGGGAGTGCAAAATCTGAATATTCGCCCATATGTCATGTGCCTGCTGTGATCGGCCTTGCATCTTCTTCACCCACAAGAGCTGTAGCTCAAACTCTTGGTCCTTTCAACCTCCCGTTGGTAAGAAAGGAATAAAAACTCAGAAATATGAACCCTTCTTTATTTTCACTTTAGCTTTCCTTTCCACCATATTGTTGTGTGAATGGTAGTGGCAATTTATTTCCGTCCTTGTTAACAATTTTCCAAGACAAATGTACATAATAATGAGGATTTGTGTCTGGCATTTTTCCTATCTCAATAACACTTGTAGGTGAGTTATTTTGCCACCTGTGCCTGTCTGACTAACAAGCATATGTACCCATCATTCATGCGGACTGTGCCAAGTGATCTCTTTCAAGTTCAAGGTCTTGTTCAGCTGGTCACCTTTTTAGGATGGCTCTGGGTGGGCACAATCGGGACCATGGTGAGATAAGGACTTCTTTTACCCCACTATATGTCAGTTAAACAAACACACATAATTTACAGAACCTTTCTCTTATATTTTTTAGGATGACTACAGTCACTATGGCATCCAAGCATTTTCTAATCAGTTTAGACAACAAGGAGGGTGTCTGGAATTTCATCTGACTATCCCAAAATCACCCACAGTGACTGAGATACAACATATGGCAGACAAGCTGCAGAGTTCAACCGCAAAGGTAGTGGTGGTCTTTGCCACAGAGGGACAACTGCTGGATCTGCTTATAGAGGTAAGCAAAGTCAATGTATTTACATTTGCATAAAATATGGAAATGCAGTATTTAAAGTAATAGTGTGGGAATGAAGTATATTGAAATAATATTGGTGCTCATATTCAACTGTGTGCTTTCTTAACATCATTTAAGTATGCCTTATTTTGCAGTTGGCTCAAAGAAATGTGACAGGGATCCAGTGGGTAGCTAGTGAAGCCTGGGTGACCGCTAGCCTGCTGAGCTCACCTCGCTTTCACTCTCTCTTAGAGGGCACGCTGGGCTTCTCCTTCCCTGGGGTCAGGATCCCCGGCTTGAAAGAGTTTCTGCTGAATGTTCGCCCTTCTCCCAAACCTGGGATGGAATTTGTCAACATGTTCTGGGAAGAGCTGTTTGGCTGCAGGCTAAAATTTATAGGAGACAGGTCCAAAGAAAATGTCACAAATATTGTCGATAATGGAGAATTGGATGTCTTTGGCTACAAATCAGACTCTCAACACAGTTCTGGTTCATTGCTCAGGCCAATTGTAGGAAAAAATAGCAGATTAACGGGGTCAACTGATGAAAACTATAAAGGTGCTCCTGGAAAGCCTACATGCACTGGTTCAGAGGATCTTAGGTACACTGCCAGCAGTTACACAGATGTATCTCAGGTCAGAATATCATATAATGTGTATAAAGCTGTATACGCCATCGCCCATGCTCTGCACACTTTACTGAATTGTGACTCTGAAGGACATAACAAGGGAATGTGTGAGACACATAAGCCATTTACATCTAGGCAGGTAAGTTAGACCACTGCAAAAAAAATAAAATTTTATATATATATATATATGTCACTTTTTGTGTTGTTGCATCATCTTTTGGCCTTTTGATCTTTTTTTCTTCCTCCCTCCCTCCTTTTCCACAGTTGCTGCATCATCTAAAAACAGTGAATTTTACCAACCAGTTTGAGGAGAAGGTATATTTTGACTCCAATGGAGAGCCGGTCCCTCTCTACGACATCATTAACTGGCAGAAGGACACCAAGGGTGAAATTAGGTGGAGCATTATACTTCGCAGCACAGGCATATGCCTGTCCTTTTAAGAAATCATGATTAAGAAGCTATATGTTTATTACTGTTATTGAAGCATTCAGCTGAGTTGTGATAAAAAATAAATAAAAGTGTTACTCATAAGATTTGGCATGATTGCATTTTGAAATAATTTCATGCTGTGTTCAGATTTATCAAAGTGGGAAGCTATGACGGTTCAGCACCATTGAGACAACAGTTGCAGATAGAGCAGAGTACCGTTGTATGGACAAATGGACAGTCACAGGTAGGTCTTTTGTCCCCTAAAATTAAATCATGTTTCAAAAATGATTTTATTTTCTTCACAGGATAGAGCATTTTAAGTATTACCTGATAATTAAAATTGCTGTATTTTTTTCCCACATGAAAAATATAAATAAGTAAATCTTGTTGTGTATTTTAACACCTTTATTAATTCAGGTGCCTACATCTCAGTGTAGTGTCCCATGTCCCCCTGGCAGCAGGCAGGCCAGACGTCCTGGGGAGCCCCACTGCTGCTTTGACTGTTTGCCCTGTGCAGATGGAGAGATCAGCAACCATACTGGTAGCCCATGGATCATTTCTGAATTTATATATTCTCTAACTCTTGTTAGGAAATTACCTGGAGAGTCATCAAAAAATGTTGTATCAATATAAAATCTTGGTGTGCAGAATTTGAGTTTTGTGCATTTACAAGTGTGCAAGTACTGTGTGTCTCCAAAGGTTCCACTGAGTGTACGAAATGTCCTGAATACTTCTGGTCAGACAAGGATAAGGTGAAATGTGTGGCCGGTGTCGAGGAATTCCTGTCTTTCCATGATACGATGGGCATCATCCTGGTCGCACTCACACTACTTGGTGTTGTCCTGACAACGATCATCACTGCTGTTTTTCACCATTTCCGTTCCACTCCGATCGTCAAGGCCAACAACTCAGAAATAAGTTTTTTGCTTCTCCTGTCACTCACACTCTGCTTCTTGTGTTCCCTGCTGTTTGTTGGCCAGCCGTCTGTGTGGACATGTAGGCTTCGACAGGCAGCATTCGGGATTAGTTTTGTCCTTTGTCTGTCCTGCCTCCTTGTTAAGACCATTGTGGTTCTCTTGGCCTTCAGATCTAATGTACCTGGTTCTAGGGCTCTGAAGCTGTTTGGTCCCTCTCAACAGAGGACCCTGATTCTCTGCACTACAACCCCTCAGGTGGTAGGGCCATGTAGCCATCACTATCTTTTACCTCAGTTGTTGACTATTTCAAATGTTTGTGTTTTTTGAATTTCATAATTTTTAATCTTGCCCTCAGGTGTGTCTTTGCGCTGGTTGGATTTTAGGAGCACCTCCCTTCCCATTCAAGAATCCAAACTACCAAGCCTCAACTGGAAAAGTAAGAACTAGCAGCTTATCCCTTAGTTGTATAACACCATACTATCAGTGCATTCTGTTTAAGTGCACAATGCAAAAAGGCACCTTTTACATACATAAAGAATGCTGCTGGAGGGCATCAGCTGAGAGTTCGGCCAGATCTGGTCACGGTGTTACGTTGCTGGACGGCACCTGGCATGTCTGCATGATCTGGCCACAGCAGCATCACTTAAGAATGCAGTTGGATGTAACCGGTTGCATGCACATGAAATGTGGCAGGACAGTGTCAGATTTAAACGCTGCCTGTCACGACGTAATACAAGGAGCACAAGTGCCTATGGGGCCGGAGGGAGGGGAAGGTGGATGGTTCAAACAAATCCAGAGTTTGAAGTTAGAAATTTTGTGTTTTGTGTTCTCTGCCTGTTTGAATTTGATGTTCTTTTTCTAAACCTTACCATGAGCCTCCCTCTTCTAATCCCAACCATCCATGGCTTTGTTACTTAAACCTAACCATCCATGCCAGTCTGGCCTTGGTTGCCATGTGCTGTCGTTCCCTAAACATAACCATGTGCGCCATCAAATCAGTATGTGCATTTGTTTGTTACATTACGGTAGTGGCATCCTGGAGCATTAATAGCAGACGTAGAGGGGTAAAAAAATAGATGCAGAAGTCCACTCACAAAGCGGCAACATGTGACGAGTTGGGATGAAAACCTGTTTGAACTAGTGTCAAACAGAGAATGTTTTTTGATACTACCATCAGAAGTAACCAAAGTCAGAAATGCAAAATCATAGACACAGTGGCTTTCATGTTTGTCACTGAAATCAGAAAGGAACTATTTGAACAATATGAACTAATTTATTAAATGATTTGTATTTTTTACTGTTGGACAAATATAGATTGTTGTGGAGTGTAAGGAGCCATGGCCCCCTGGATTTTATCTCGTCCTGGGCTACATCGGTCTAATGGCCTTCGTCTGCCTCCTCCTGGCATTCCTCGGACGCAAGCTACCTGATAGATTCAATGAGGCAAAGCTCATCACCTTCAGCATGCTGATCTTCTGTGCCGTGTGGATTTCTTTCATCCCAGCTTATGTCAGCTCCCCTGGGAAGTTTACTGTGGCTGTTGAAGTTTTTGCTATATTAGCATCCAGTTTAGGACTGTTGCTTTGTATTTTTGTACCCAAATGTTATATTATTTTATTTCGGCCTCAGAGAAACATTAAGAAAGGCATGACTGGAAAATATCTGTCATGAACATAATATTTATGTTGTAGGTGCTCATTTTAAGTGGCCATCAAGCAAACAGAAGCACATACGTTTTTTCATAAATCATAGTCAAATAAAAAAGGTTGAATATTTGCATGTGAAACAAAAATAAATTATCAAATGAAACTTGTTTTTCAAGTTGTGATGTTAATAAAAATGTCTCAAGTAGGGACTTGACTGTAATTTTTTCTCATTTCTGTAAAAAAGACTGGATTGTGCTGGAACTTTACCTGTTATTGTACAATGTCTCTTAGTCTATAACCCTTTATCTGGGGAGATTTGTTTTATTAGACTTCTTATGACTGCAGTAAAAAAGTTAGGTGTCAGTATCTGCACATTCCTTGGGGGCCTTTAAACTTGAAAATCTGAGAAAGAAGATTTGGACTTCCCTTAAAGAACTCATTTAAACCAAAGCATCTCTGAAAATTGAGAAATAATTATTTAATTGCTGAGAGTAATGCATTTGTAATGACTTATTAGAAACCTTGGACTCAGTTTCAGAGAAAAGCACCAAACACCAACAACAATTCACTGGATCCAAATCTTTACTTAGGTGCTCAGTGGTCATACACGTGAAGGCAGTCAACAACAGCAGGAAAATCCTTGCAGGGAAATCACACAGAAACAAAGTTCATAAATCCAAGCAGTGTCAAAAACCAGGGAATCAAACATGAGAAAAAGACTGGAAAGCATGAACACACAATGGCCACAATGACAACCTGGCAACTGAATGGGGAGAAACACTGGGCTTTAAAAACAAGGGCTGATTACTAACTACACACAGGTGAGTGACAGAAGACACAGGTGAAGCACATGAGGTAGTCAACAAAGGAGGGAAAACTCAGGAAGTAAAAGTAGCACTAAACACAATGACAACACATTTCAAAATAAAACAGGAACCGGACACAAATACATGAGCATAAAGTTGACAGAATACCATTGGATTTGACATGGGTTGGATTGGCAGGGTTCAAAATGGTTTTCTAAGACTGATTTTAAATGATTATACTGAAAAGTGCAAGTATTGGGTTAGCTGCATTCTTCTTGCAGCAGGGTGAAGGTAACATAGTTTGGGTTTAAAATAACAAATAAATTTAATTAAGAAATAACCTCAACTCGCTGCACATATTTGCCTTATTTTTCCCTCAGGACAAAAGATTGACTATGTTACAATAAACACAGAATTTTGAGTCTTTTTCATAAATAATTACAGAATATTTATTATTTTTTGTCCAGTGCCCCATTTAGCTTGAATCAATCCAAAACTTAAGCTCACAAGTTTAGAAGGGTAAATTAGCATCAGATATTTCCCTAACATACTGAGCTTCAGAAATGACAAATAGTTATGCATAAATATCATTCTTTCTTTATTAATACATCAAAGTGTAACACACAACAACTCATGTCAGAACAAACTTGTAATAAATTATAATTTGCTAACTATTTTTAGATTACATTAAACATTGAAAAGAAAACTGAAACATTTTCAAAGTTTAACTTGAAGTGATAGTTTGGGATTTTAGGAGTGAGGCTGTATGAGATACTTATATATGGTCAATGCATTACATAGAGTAGCTGGCAGTTGACACACTCATAGTTTGCAGGCGCGCACCCCGCAGAAGTTGATATCAAAACATATTTTAGCTGCTTGAAAAAGGCCTACCTAAAAGATCAATATCAGTCTAGATAGATGCTATATTTCGAGTATACTTAACGCTTTACCTCCCCCTCATGTAGCCTTTTCCTTTGGCACTACATTTCTCATCCGCTGCCGGTCAGCTGTTTGGGTCAGAAAGTGCTGTAAGTGGCTGTTACGGGACTGAAACAAAACTTAATGTTGAAAACACTCTCAATACAGCATCCTCTTAGGCTGATATTGGATTTTTTAGGTAGGCATTTTTTAAAGCAGCAAAAATGTGTTTGATATGAACCTCTTTAAAGCATGTTACTTCTTTTCTTTTCCCATTAGGTGCTGTTTTGTATTCTTTTCTGGCTTCAGTAAAATAATGTAACACTTTGGAGCAAACAGACAGAACAACAAGCCAAAGCTGGAAGCCAAAATGGCAAAAGACTCCACTGCATCGGCATAATTTCCAGGGGAGCTGATATAAGCAGGGATGAATGCTAGCCACACAGCACAGAAGATCAGCATGCTAAAAGTGATGAACTTGGCTTCATTGAAGTTTCCCGGCAACTTACGGGCCAAAAAAGCCAGTACAAAGCACAGACAGGCCTGCAGACCAATATATCCCAGAACGCACCAGAACGCCAGGCTGGAGCCCACACTACACTCCAGTATGATCTTTGAGCGTTCGTATTCTGTATTTTGGGATGGAAAAGGGGGAGCATCAATGAGCCAGGCAGCACAGATAATCACTTGAACTAGAGTGCAAGTGAAGATAATGGCCCTCTGCTGCTTGGGCCCCAGCCACTTCATGATGTTGTCCCCTGGCCTGGTGGCAGTGAAAGCGGCCAACACCACCAGAGTCTTCCCCAGGATGCAAGAGATGCAAAGTGAAAATGTGATGCTAAAGGCAGTGTGGCGCAACATGCAGGACCACGATGTTGGCTCACCAATGAACACCAGGGAACACAGGAAACATAGTGTCAAAGCAAAGAGGATAAAGTAGCTAAGTTCAGAGTTATTCACACGGACGATGGCTGTGTTTCTATGGTAGAAAAAGACTGCAAAGACAACAATAGTGATACAGGCACCCACCACAGAGATCACTGTTAGGGCTATACCTAAGGAATCATAGGCCAAGAACTCCACCTTCTTAGGGATGCAGGCGGTTCTGTCATTGTTTGACCAGAAGTCCTCGGGACAAAACGTGCACTCTACTGAATCTAAAGGGAAGAGAATCAAAAGGGAGTAGCTCAGTGGTCAAATATTACCTTTATGTAAGAAAATATATTTGAATTGTGCTTTATGCTGTTTAGTTTTAAGCTCACTTGTCTGATTGCTAATTTTGCCACTGTCACATGGTACACAGTCAAAGCAGCAGACAGGCTCCCCACGACGGACAGCCTTCCGGGACCCTGGAAGACAGCTGGAACTGCATACAGACACTGGCACCTAGGGAGCATATATTGTCTTTCAGCTCTGCTGTGTGAAAAGAGTAAGCTGAAATTATTCGTCAATTCCTTGATCAATCCAACCCCCCCCCCCGAAAAAAAAAGGTTATACCATTATTATATTAAATGTCAGGATGTGCTGAACATCACTATAAATCAAGTGTGTCAAACTAGAATATTGTACGAATAAGCCAACATTCCATTTCAGGATTTAATTTGGAAGAAAAACACCTTGTGCCTTTGTTTATGCTATACATACAGTGTTTCATTTTAATGCAATTTAATACTTTTGTTGTTGAAGAATTCCACCACTGGGAATTCAACAGCGAGTGTTAAACAGGCTTTGAACTCTACTGTTTACTGTATGATTGCAAAGGAACTCACATCAGACCCAGCCTGTCCTGCCCACCTGACTTACCTCCACCTCAACCTACAGAACTTCAACAGTTGGCATCTGATGAAGGTAAAAACACAGTTTGAGCAGCTTGCCTCGCTCTGATGCCCTGCCCACATTATCCTGTTCTCCTGGATGACCAGCTCCTCCCCGGGCGGCTTGGTTCCATCAAACAACCCCACGCTGACAAATTCAATGTTCCCGCCTGTGCCTCTCTGCCAGTTGAGAACATCATAATAGGGTATAGAGTCGCCCTTTAGGTCAAAGTTCACCTCCTCCCCGGCAATGTTAAATGTCACTTCCTGGAGGTAGTACTGAAGCTTGAAAACCAACAGATCACATTAAATATTCTTTAAAAGAATCAAATATAATTTACAGTGCAATAACTGTACGAAAGTTGAAATATACCTGCCAGGGGTGTATGTTGCTGCTTTGAGCACATGAGTTGTTTTGGAAAGGACCACTTCCTGGTTGACAGAGAAGGAGGTTGTGCAGGGAATGAGCAATTGCATATACAGCCTTGTAGACATTATAGGCCACTCTAGGGCTTGATGTATTCATGTAGGCTGAATGCTGCTCCAGCAGGGACTCCTGCCCTGAGCAGGGAGGCAACTGGGAGTCAGGCAACGGAGAGGATCTGCAACCATACAGGGCCTGCCAGAGCTCCTTAACCAGAATATTATTGGGATACATCTGTGGGTTGACTGTCTGCAGATAGTCACTGAGTCTGGAGATGTGACCTTTTCTGATGCCAAACCCGATTGTGCCCCCTAGGTAGGGGTAATACTCGCTCCCTGTAAAGACAGATGCTGTGACCCAGGCCTCGCTAGCCACCCACTGGATTCCAGTGATGTTTTGTGTCATATAGTCAATCAAGAAAGGTGTCATCTCCCCCTCGGCTGAAAATACCACCACCACTTTTGCCAAAGAGCTTTGCATCACCTTTCCAGAGAGGTATATGATGGTGGAGCAAAGAGTTTCACAAGTAAGAGAGAAGGCAAAAATAAAGCAGGTTAAGTGAAACTTAGCAAGAATCAAATAATGTGAAATGATTGCATTTTTTTTTCTAAAGTCCCAACATGTAAGATTTAAATATTTCCTAATATGGTGACATCTAGTGTTATTTTTTAAAAAAAAAGAAACTTGGCAAACAGCAATACTCCTTCCCCTCCCCTACAAGGAGCCAACCAGGGGACTCTGTCATGCAAGGGCTGAAAGCATAACAGACTGCAGCAAATTTCAACTGAATTGTATACTTTCTATGACATAATAACATAAAAAAATATCCACATAGGGACTTTAATTGCACTGTTGAGTAATAAGCACCTACATTAAAAGAGGTGGGGGTGGGGGATTAAGGGGATTTAAAATCTTCTCAAGCCAGACAACTTAACTCAGCGTGTCTTTGTATCTACCTGCATGATCTCCAGAGCCCTCTGGCGATTGTAGAGCAGAGGGATCATTTCCTGGTATGCTACGCACACCTTGGTACCCTGTAATTCTCTCAGTAAACCCTGTACAGCAAAGCGTCCGTATTCATGGTCCCCTCTCACCAGCCCAACCCAAGTCCAGTTGAGGCGCACCAGCAGCTGAGCAATGGCTTTCACCTGGGTTTATCATAAAAGAGTACCAACTTACTTGGACTCAAAACAGACATTAAGAGTTATCTGACATAGTTTTATTTTTTGTATTAGAAGTTATTTGCTCATATACAGCACTGCCAGACAACACATTAATATATTGCAATTTTTTTTATAAAAAAGTATTTTGACTGTGAAAGCACTGAAAGATTATCAACCCCTCTTTAAACCTGAGAGAAATGACTTGATTCATTTTATTTATTTTTTTCAATGAGAAGAGGGCAATGAGCAATAAATGGAGAAATTAGTAACAAGTAGTACAAATAAATTACCCCCAAATTAGTAAAAATAGAAACAACAAATAAAATCAAATGAATCAATTATAAATGTTTTTTTACCTGCAACATAATTTCAAATACATAATTATATGAATTCTTCTGATTTTATAATTACAAACAAAGTGTTTCCCCCTAGATTTAAAAAAAAAAAAAAAAAAATCTACATTGCTTTCCAAGTTGCTAATGTTTTTCCCATATTTTTTGAAAGAAATCACATCGTTTTGCTCAGGGTTCAAAGGTTAAAATACCTCTAAAATATGTCTAAAAGCAGCACAAGAAAAGTGATGTCACTCCAGGTTTCAAAGAGTTAATCTGAGGCCTCACTCACTTGATAGTCATCATTAGGGATTACTCTGAAGAAGTTGGGATATTTTCTTCTGTCAGTCAAACATGCACATGAAGAAAAATAGCTGATCTGTATAAAAAAGAAAATGAAACACATTATAGGGTAACATGCTAATGTTTTGGAAGAATTACAGAGGAAAAAAGTCATCATTACCATTGGGATTCTGAATCGTTGCAGGATTCTTGACACCACAATTGACTGAGCAGAACCAGATTCCCCTATTACAGCGAGTAGAGGAGAGGCACCTCTGCACATGTGAGAGCTGTCCTCGCTCAGCCCGTTCAACACAGCCAGAGCAGCCCTCTGGCCTGTCAGTGGATATGCACATGAATCAAAGATTTTGTACCCAAGGGTGTAATTGGGCAGGAGCTCTGCACTCTGGTTTATTTCCTCCACCGCCAGCCTCATGGTCTGCGCCCAGCGGAAAGCCCTGGGATCAAAGCTGTCATCCAGAAGACACAGAAACACATCACACACACAATGAACAAATGCACATGTGGAAAAAAGGTCACATTAAATGCAGAGATTATGTTTTTATTTTGGCATTAAATTGCATCTTTTTATCTTTAATAAAATGAATGAGTGGTTTCTTCTTGCTCTGTCCATATTTTAATATTAACAAGGTATGCCCTTGGTAATGTTTTTTTTAAGGTCTCCAAGTTTCTAATTATTTCTGAAATGTTAACTTGAAAGACCCATGTGATTTGGAACAAATTTTAGGGAAAATTGATACACTGTTTCCAAATCTAAATAGTACCAAATTACATTTATTTTCCAGTTGACTAATTGGGAATTATTTGGAAAGAATTAGAGGCTCACACAGTCACAAAATAAAGCATTATCGTGACTTTTTGTGTGTGTGCGTGTGTGCGTGTGTGTGTGTGTGTGTGTGTGTGTGTGTGTGTGTGTGTCTGGACCTTTCTTCTTTAAAACCTCTGCAATTAAAGTCAAAGCGCATGTCAGTTCAAGCCATCAATGTTTACATTCATTTTTTTTGTCACATCAGGCTAAATTATTGCTGTACAATAAACTAAAATCTGGTACATATGCTGCATAATCCATTCATTTAAACAAGAGTTGTACCAAAAAACATGTTTGCACAACAATCAGACACCTTTTAAATGATGTCATTAAGTTAAACACCTCCATTATGATTTCTACATCCATCAAACTTACCCATTGCACTTCACTGGCGGTGGTCTGTAGGTGCAGTTGAGGTCTGGCATCTCTTGGTTATAATGAAGAGGGAAGATACCCCCGATGACAAAGTCACCCTTGGCCACAAAGCTTGGCTGAAAGCTGTTTTGAAGTGTGCACACATCAGCTGCAGATAGGGGTGAGGGACTGAAGCTGGAAATCGGGTTATGAGTTATTGTAAAGACACACAAAGAATGGAGCAAGATAACTAATACAAGCAGAGTCATATTGTCACACTTCTCCAAAGAGGGAGAGAGAGCAAGGAAATGGGCAAGTTATATAGTATGTGACATTCTCATTCGTGCATCTTATGAGTGACAGAGTGACATTGGATCAGCAGCCCCGCCTGATTTATTTACCAATGTGAGTTAATGCAGACTACATCATAAAAGTAAATTATGTAGCAGGACAATGATACTCAAGATAGAATGTCCTATTAAAAAAAAAAACAAGCTTAAAAAAAACTTAATGGCAAAACAAATACAATACTTTCACCCCAAAAGCAAATAATTTGTAAAAATAAACTGCACATCAGTTTAGAGCCCATCTATCTCTATGAGTCTTTCCGCACTAAATCTAAAGCATCCACAATCCCAGATGTGAGGCCAACCAGGCAAATGGTTGGGAAAAAGGGCCCCCAATGGCCACTGAAACAGGCACATTTTGCAAAGACAACAAAAAAAAACCCTATAAGGCATTATGCAGTACACCATCTCTGCCCAAAAAAGCCTAAGCGGCGCCTCTTCTAGCTACTGTATGGCAACTAGTTGTTGAAATATTCAAGTGCGTGTGTGTGTGTGTGTGTGTGTGTGTGTGAGGTGCTATTTATGTTTTCAACAGATGATTATGACAATAATGGCTTTTGCTCACGCAATCTATCGATTGTCTCAGATATCCACGCCATAATTCCCTTCATATTGTCACCCAACAAAAAGGATACATTAACATATCTTCATATAACAGTGTGCATGTTGTCATACAAATTAATACCCCACGGATGACATGTTGTACTACAAAAATTCATGCATTTAACGTCAAGTAACATAGGTTCAGTTTAAGCAAGTGAATTTACGTAGGTTAGAGATTGGAGAAGAACCATAAATATTCAAAGTTCGCATGGTTATGAACACAGATCTCCTGGAGAAAGACTTGGGGAAAAGTCTTATTTTTGTGAGGCATCCACCATCCCAACCTGCATACTAACAGGAACCACTTCCCTCCCAACATGTTCTCATCCCAAATTGTCAAATGTTGCAGCTTTGCTAATGAACTTACATATGACAAGTTAGATATCCTCTTGCATCTGTTGTTTATGCTCCAGGATGCCACTTTCATTTTGTCAACAAAGGCACATGGTGGGATGACACAGAACAGATGGCTTGGTTTAAGGGGAGGAGGCACATGATAAGGTGTAGAAAAAGAGCACATTCAAACTGGAGGAGAATACCAGACTTCCGCATCAATGTCCAGGTTTGTAGGACACATTCACTTGCCCTCCTGCCCTTGTATTACGTTGTAACCGACAGCATTCCAAACTGACACTGTCCTGAGGCGTTTAATGCGCATGCAAAAGGCTCCATTTGGCTGCTCTCTCAAGTGATGCTGTTCATGCCCGTATCAGATGGATGCGCAATGAGTCGTCCAGCTGTCTGTCAGCGTATAATATCACCGCGTCAGGTACTTACCAACCGCATTCTCAACTGAAGCTGTCCAGTGATGTTACATGCTTATTTGGAAGTTGCCATTTGGCTTCACGCAATTATGCTGAAAGCAGTGACGGAGCAGAGCTATTTGATGAGTTTGGAATCAAAAGGGGCCGTTCTTCCTTACTCCAGCGCATTGATCACATGATCGCAGTCTTCCCGAATAGTTGGGTTAATACTCAAATTACTGACTTAACATTAGGCAAGACGTGTACGAATGTGTCCCCTGTATTTTGGCCATAACATTAGAACCAGTAGTAATAAAATAAACTGAGAGGTTCCAGACTAATTCACATTTTTGTCGTGGTCTTGTGATGAAAGGCTAGAGCTGACTGTGACAATTTATTATTATTATTATTATTTTATTTAGGGTACTATTTTTTCCCGCTACCTCTGGCACTTCAGGTCATTCCTTTAATGGTGTTACAGCTACTGTATCTGGGTGGTACCATTAGATCACGTGTGCTAACTGCAGTGTTTAAATAAGCTGAGACCTGTAATATCATATCCTTTCTATGTTATTAGAAAGGGAGACACTACTTATATATTTAGTCATGGCTGTGCCAGCTGCAAAGCTTATTACATTCCTTTTTCTCTTTTGGGGTAAACCTGGCTCAGCTGCTGCTCTGAAAAACTGTGTTTTCTTGGGGGACGAGGAGAAAAACAATTTGTATGAAGATGGAGATGTAGTTATAGGGGGCTTATTCCCTTTACACTACAGCCCTGTGGCTTCTCTGCAATCATACACAACAAAACCAACACCTACTATGTATAAGTAGTGAGTAAATGTATGAATGCATTGGATAGCTGTTGGCATGTGTCGTACAGAGCAGATCATATTCTATTATATTTGTGTTTGGGGTATTTTAATATACATAAATACAGTACCTTTGCTGTGTGATGAACTGCTTTTATTTTCTGTACAGTTTCAACTCTCGTGCTTTACGTTGGATGCAGACCATGACTTTTGCAATCAAAGAGATCAACCAGCGCAGTGACCTCCTGCCACATCTCAAACTTGGATTCCACATTCGTGACAGTTGTGATGACATACCTGTGTCTCTGAGAGCATCCTTGCTGTTGGTGAACGGACAGCCAGAGACAGACACCAGAGCTGAGAGTGAGAACAGAGACAAAGGTCTGGAAAGAAACAATAATTCAAATTTAGGCTGTGCTGCTGTCCAAAGCACTGTGTCCCCTGTAATCATAGGAGATGCTGCCTCTGGGGTGTCGATGGCCCTGCTACGGAGCCTGGGTTCCTTCCATATCCCCCTGGTGAGACTGCCTGAGTCTTTGTAATTTACTTTTGATAATGTCTACAATATGTGTATTTGTCCTGCCATATCAAATCGGTCTTTTGCAGGTCTCTTTATTAGTGCCACAGATTTGCCAATCATTGCTTTACTGTTAAAATCACACTTCTCACAACTTTTGGGGGAAAGGAAGAGCAGCACCATTTGCTCTTTCTGATAATGCAGTTTTCAGATACCCAAACAGGTTTTTAAAATGGATTAAATGGCTTAACAAGAAGGAATTTCCTTCACCTACAGAGAAACACTTAATTCTCCAAATATTTAAAAAACACCAAAATGGCAGAACATGTTTTTCACTGGACACAGATTGCTTGCTGTTGATCACACATCAAGCTATACAGCTATTTATTTGTAAATTTACTAGTGTTATGCTTATATTGTAAACAATTACACAAGTGTACTTTCAGAAATGTAGAAAACATGTCAATATTTAAAAAAAAGCAGTGTTAAGTCATCCTTCATTTTAACAGCCTGGTAGTTACATAAAGTCACTTGACTCCAAATTATATTATTATTATATTATAATTAATGCTTACAATCATTTTCATTGAGCCAACCTGTGCAGAAGGCTTATAATTGTTTTCTGTAACTCTAGGTGAGCTATTTTGCGTCCTGCAGCTGTCTGAGTAACCAGAGAGAGTTCCCCACATTCATGCGCACCATGCCGAGTGACGCCTTTCAGATCAGAGCTCTGGCCCAGCTGGTTAGCTATTTTGGCTGGACCTGGGTGGGGGTCATTGGGTTGGAATCTGATTACGCTCGCTTTGCTATCCAGCTTTTCCTGCAGGAGTCAGTGCAGTACGGAGTGTGTGCTGCCTATACTCACTTCTACCCTGTAATCCTGAGTCAGCATGCTCTCGATGAGCTCCTGGATGTAATTCAGGTACTGATGAGTCAATACATTTTTTTTTTTCATACATACAAGAGGTAGACAAAATTACATGACCACCTGCAAAATACATTTGTGAAGCTCATACGTTCAAATGTTTCTTAGTATTGTTTCAGAAAGGTGTCAGTTCAACTCAATTGTTATTGAGGCTGCAGCTTGTTGTACTTTGAATACTGTGTACTGACTAGAAAGGATCAATGGTGGAATTTTCATATGTACATTTTTACCACCATAAATATAAATTTCAATTAAATTGGTATCTCTCTGTCTTCTATAAGCACAAATAACCAAAACAAATATTTTATTATATAGGTAGTATTATTCCTGATTTACATCCCCAACAAGCAAGACAGATGAAATTGATATATCCTTAAAGTAAATAATACATGCAAAAACTACAATATAGTTTTAACCACTAAAATTGCATCCTTGTCTTAGGAGCATTGCCCTGTGCTTTTTTTAAAAACTGTGATTTATGTTCAGTTGCAGACGTGTTGTATTAGAGTTAACTGTCTTCAAAAAGAATTTGGGTTCACAAAGCATTAACAGTATTAAAACACCAAATACAATGAAAAATACTATTAAGGTAATTCAACACCTCTCTGACACAATTAAGTCTCGCAAATTAACGAAAGGGATTACAGGGTGATATATTGGAAAGGATTGTCATAGGATTGATTTTCCTATAATCAAATTTATTTTTGCATGCCCCATGCACATAGCTTGTTCATGTACATTTTCATTAATGTTTCAAAGTGCCTTGATCTGTATTATTATAGGTGTTTGTCCAACAACTCTTAAATAAAGCTCTTAAAACATTATTACATTTTCAAAGATTAAAGCATTTACTTTACCTATATTTTCACTCTTTAGATGGCGTCCTCAAAGGTTATCATTAACTTCTGTAGTGATTCAGAGATGAAGGGTATTTTAAGAGAGGTTCGACGTCGGAATATAACCGTCTGCAGTGGATTGCCAGTGAAGCTTGGGCCACTGCCAAATCTCTCTGGGAAAAGTTTGGAGATCTGCTAACAGGAACACTAGGATTTGCCATCCAGAGAGCCGATGTGATTCCAGGCCTGAAACAACACCTTGCTGGTCTCAGACTATCCAATATTCATGAATCAGCTTTCTTCATAGAATTTTGGGAGGAAATGTTTAACTGCCGACTAAATGGGTCAGTCGGCCACTCACATAGTGGTGACAACTACAACAACAGATTGCCATGTAAAGGGACGGAGGATTTATTTGAGGTTTACTCTCCTTACTCTGATGTGACACAACTAAGGGTGTCATATAATGTCTACAAGGCTGTATATGTGGTGGCCCATGCCTTACAGGATATGAGTAACTGCATAGTCGGAGAGGGGCCTTTCCTTAATGGTGCATGTGCAGACCCAAAGAATGTTAAACCTTGGCAGGTGAGACTGATTGTGCCTTAAATATCATTTCAGGGTAAAAAATGTTAGACAAAGATGAAAAATAAGTCAAGTTTTGTGTAGTTTGTGTTGTGTTGAGATATCCTTTTTCTTTCCCTCCTTAGCTAATTCACTATATGAGGCGAGTACATTTTTCTGCACTGGGGGAGAAAGTAAACTTTGATCAAAATGGTGACCCCATTGCTTATTACGATCTATTGAACTGGCAGAGGAAGCCTGACGGCTCACTACATTTGGTAAAAGTTGGTTTCTATGATGCCTCCTCGCCTGGGCGCAACCTGGTCATCAATGATTCAGTGATTCAGTGGCCTTCTGGGAAGCAGGTGTGTTCCCTGCAAACAGGCCTGAGACCATGTTCACCTCTTATGCTGCTTTATGAACTGTTGATCAGCACATCCGATAATTTGTTCTCATTAGTGTGCAATTTACTTTATTGTCAAACAAGCAGAAGTAAATATCACCTCTGAATATAACCTCTTCAACCTGACATCAAATTCATGTTAATTTTGCAGACATAAAACACATTAATTGCCCAATTTTGTGATAACAATTTGCACTAAAGTACAGTGGCCCTGAGAATTATGAAACTGCATGCAAATAGACCAAACACAATTATATTTGAAAACCACCATCAATTTGAAAACAAATCTGCATCCATCCATCTTTATGTTACAGCAGGCTAAGCAAAGTAGTCCTGATGCTCCTCTGCCTTGCAACATTTTTCAGCTCCTTCTGGGAGAACCCCAAGGGGAGGCATTCCCAGGCCAGATAACAGATAGAATTCCTCCAGTATGTTCTGGGTCTAGTCTGGGGTCTCCTACCAGAGGTGAACTCTGAAGGGAAGCACCCTCGATGCATCCTGATCAGATGTCTGCACCACCTCAAATGGCCCCTGTTGACCTGAAGGAGCACAGCTCTACTCTGAGCTACCTTCAGATGTCTGAGGCCCTTACTCTTTCCCTGAAAATGAGCCCAGCCACCCGACAGAGGTAACTCATTGTAGTCTTATTCTTTCAGTCAATACCCAAAGCTTATGAGGGTTGGAACATAGATCACCTGGTAAACTGAATGCTTTGCCTCCCTGCTCAGCTTCATCTTTACCACAAACATGTTACAATGCCTATATCATTGGTGACATCAAACCAAACCTGTCCAATTGAATGAGACCCCGATGTACTTAAAATTTGCTTTAAGAAATTACTCACTTCCAACCCAGAAGAGGCAAGCCACCACTTTCGGACAGAGTACCATGGCGTCAGAATGTTAGGTGCTGACTCCCATCCTGACCGCTTTAACCTTGTTTGTAAAATGTCCAGTGCATGCTGGAGATCATGGTCTAAAAAATCCAACAGAACCACATTATCTACAAAAGAGTTGCAATTCTGGAGTCCCCAAAGTAGACACTCTCTCTTCCCACAGCTGTGCCTTGAAATCCTGTCCATGAATATTACAAACAGATCAGTGACAAGGAACCACCCTGGCTGAGGCCAATTCCCATAGATCATGTTTGACTTTGTGTCGGGATTATGGACACAGCTCTTACTTTAGTTATAGTATAATGGCTAAGTGTCTTGAAGCAATGGTCCCAGTACCCAATAATCCCGATTTAGCCTCCACAGGACTCTTCTAGGGAGCACAGTTGTAATCCGTCTCCAAGTCCACAAAACACATGCTGACTGGATAAGCAAACACCCATGACCCCGACCGAATCAAAATTGATCCTCCTGAATTGAGGTTCAAAAACTGGTTGCAGTCTCCTTTCAAGCACCCTGGCATAAGTTTTCTCAGGGAAGCTGAGCAGTGTGATAACCCGAAAGGCACTGTCCTTGACATCCACAAGACAATGGAAGTTCAGGATGCAATACTGTCAACAAAGACAGTCCAACAATGTCTAAAGCCTTCAGCACTCAGGGCCAGGGTTAGGAGCTTCTTGTCTACACAATTTCCCCCTCATGAACCTGTTATATATGTATCACAATAGTAGGTAACTAATGTAACTGTATTCAATTTTCAGTTGTGTCACAGCTTTTTAAAATCACACCTGTGTATGAAAAATGGTTAGCAGAGACCAGTATGGCATAACAAAAGAGAGGCACAGGTGAAAATTGTTTTAAATCAGTGTCTTGATTGTCTGAGTGGCTGAACTTTGCCTCTCAGGCTTTCAGGTCTGTATGCAGCAACAGTTGTCCTCCAGGTTCCCGCATCGCCAGGAGAAAAGGGGAACCAATCTGCTGCTTCGACTGTGTCCCCTGTGCTGAGGGAGAAGTTAGTAATGAGACTGGTGTGTTGTGTTCTGGATGTTATCACCCATTCTTCTTTGTGCTAACCCACTTATATCTGATATTGCCTTCCTAAATTTAAAAGTTCTTCTCTCTCCCGATCTCCAGATTCTTTAGAGTGCTCACGCTGCTCGAAGGACACATGGCCAAATAAAGTTAGAGATCTCTGCATCCCAAAGACAACTGAGTTCCTGTCTTACCATGAGTCAATGGGTATTGTGCTGTGCATTGTGTCTGTCCTTGGAGCTTGTATTTCTCTCTCCATCCTTGCCATGTTCTTCAAATACAAAGACACACCACTGGTTCGGGCCAACAACATGGAATTAAGCTTCCTTCTCTTGGTCTTTCTTGCTGTTTGTTTCCTTGTTGGCTTGTTGTTTATTGGTGAGCCTTCAGACTGGCTTTGCCGTATCAGGTACCCTGCATTTGGCATCAGTTTTGCCCTCTGCATTTCATGCCTCCTGGCCAAGACAGTAGTGGTCCTAATGGCTTTTAGGTCCACACTGCCAGGGAATAATGTCATGAAGTGGTTTGGACCCAGTCAGCAGAGAGCCAGTGTACTTTTAGGAACTGTTGTTCAGGTAGAATTACTTTTCATAAGTCAACTCTATAAATATGCTTTCAGCTGTGTCAAATAAAAATTAACATCCTGTTTTTCTCTTCACTCAGGTAATAATCTGTCTTATATGGCTGCTCACCAGTCCACCTCATGCCAACAGCAACACAGATTACAATGCTTCCATCATCATTGAGTGTGTTACTGGTTCAGATGTCGGCTTCTGGTGTGTCCTTGGATACATTGGCATCTTGGCCTGCATGTGCTTTCTGATGGCATTTTTGGCCCGCAAGCTGCCGGATAATTTTAACGAGGCAAAATTCATCACCTTCAGCATGCTGATATTCTTCGCAGTTTGGATTACTTTTATTCCAGTTTATGTGAGCACAGCCGGGAAATATACAGTGGCCGTCCATACATTTGCTATCTTAGCCTCAGCTTTTGGTCTCCTTTTTTGCATTTTTGCTCCAAAGTGCTACATCATAATTCTGAAACCGAATAAAAACAGCAAGAAAAACATGATGCAAAGGTGAAAATGATTGTAGATTAAATGTGTTGCTAAATCATTTCTGTGTATAAGAAAGACATTTAATACAATATATCTGTTATGTGATATGAACTATTAAATATTCATGCTTTAAACACAATAGTGCAATCCTTTTTTTTCCCAATACTGTTGCCCCATTGCTAGGTAACATATATTACATGTTGGGATGTACCTGGACACATCAGTTTTGTGGGGCCATTGGGTGTTACTGGCCTTTCAACAATGAAACACCCTTGCCCGAGCAACCCTGTTGAGCTTAATCAAGCTCAGGCTTGACTCCATATGGAACTCCAAGACCCATGACTCTCTTTCCCTAATCCACAGATATCTTGACACCACTTTGCCTGCCTCTGTGACAGACTTGATGGCCCTTTGACTGCTGGGCCGTGATGCTTCATGAGTTTTAAAAAAATAGTGCTGGGTAGCAAAATCCAACTGAAATGTTTAAATGTCATAAGCAGAAGTGCTGACTCTACATTGATGCCTGACATTGACAAGAAGTTGAGAGTGCCCACTATATTGGCTGGTCTCCAGTTGAGGGTGAAAGTACATTGAAGTTTTTAGTCAATATTACCAACCTAACCTTTATCACTTCATATTTTTCTTCTCTCACTCCCAGCTTCATGCATCCCTAAACACATTCAATTTTTCTAAACATGTATGTAGCCAGTCAGCGAAGGCAGAAAATTCCATTCTGGGAAATCACAAAAGTAACTAATTACAAATAGCCAAGTAGTGTAAAACAAACAAACAAACAAACAAAAAAAAACAGGTAAACAAACAAGCTGGAAAGCACAAACACACTGTGGCAACAATGACAATCTGGCAACTGAATTAAGGACACACAGGGCTTTAAATACACAAGGGCTGACTACTAACTGCAAACAGGTGAATGAAACAAGACACAGGTGAAAGACATGAAGCAATCAAAAAAGGCAGGAAAACACACAGGAAGTACAAGTTGCACTAAACACAATGAGAACACATTTCAAAATAAAACAGGAAGTGGACCCAAGCACATGAAGAGAAACTTGATAGAATATCACACAGGCAGGATTCCTATTACTATCTTTTATAAATAGTATATACCATATATGTACTTTCATATAAATAAAAGTTGCAGAGCACTATTATTAGTCATACAGCACATGAAAACATCTACTTCATGAGTCATTCTCAATTAGTGTAAATGCGTTTTAGGAAATATATGTTTTTCCCTCTCATAAATCTCAAGTTTTGCTTTGTTGACTTAACAGCTGACACTCAAATACTTATAGGAACCTCTGTCTCACACACACATGCACAGATGTAAACAAACAGGCACACACACACACATACACACACACACACACACACACACACACACACACACAATTACGAGAAACTTGCATAAAACAATCAGGGACATTGAGAAATTGTATTTGCAAATGCATTGCATTCTTCATGTAGTAAAGTAAAATTCAGTGATAGAATATATCTCTTGGATGCTCCTGAACACATCATCAGTGATGTAACCTGGGGTCCTCGGGTGTTTCAGGTCTTTCAACATCAGGCACCCTCGCTCAGGGCGACCCAGCCATGGTTGATCAGACCTGGCTTATGTTCAGGTGACATCTGCTACCCCCCATGGATCTCCTGTCCTAATCCAGAGCCATCTCAAGGCTTTCTTTGCTTCCTCCGTGATGTTCTTGATGGCTCTTCTCCTCTCCGCTCCAGTGATGCTCAGTGCACTCAAGGTTTTGTTGAGTGATTGCCCCGCAAGCCCTCTGCAGCCAACCTCGATGTGCATACACTTAGCCTTCCAGCCCTTCTTGCGGCAGTCACATGCACAAATGTAAACACACATGCACACACACACACACAATTATGAGAAACTTGCAAAAATCAATCAGGGACATTGAGAAATTGTATTAACAAATGCATTGCATTCTTCATGTAGTAACGTAAAACTCAAAATAATTTTGAGGAACATCTGCACACACACACACCAACACACCGTTGCAGTTGAATATGAACATCACTGCTCTCTACCTATGTCAAGGTGAGCATATAGCAAACTGTAGATAAATTGCCAAATCCAAAGATATTGGTTAATGTTTGGACTAGAACACAGGTCTGAAAAAAATCCCCCCTCAGTGGCTTATTTAGGCATATCCATTCTGTTGAAAGACACACTTTTTTTTTTTTGTCTGTTTTCCCCCACATCAGGAACTTAAGGTGTTACCTGGAATGATGTCACAACTTTATGTGGGCAGTGCCCTGAGATTTTTGTGTGCTACCTACAGTATATAAATCACTTGCACCCTGAAATATCATAATCCTTTGTATGTGATGAAAAAGGGCATCTGCTCTTCTGTATACTACCATTGAAATACTTATGAGCTTTTTTTCCCTAAAACCTGGACCAGCCATGGCAGTGCCAGCTGCAAAGTTTCTTTTGTTTCTTTCTCTCTTTGGGGGCAAACCTTTCTCAGCGGCTGCTCTAGATAACTGTGTTTTCTTGGGAGAAGACGAGAAAAACAGTCTGTACGAAGATGGAGATGTTGTTATAGGGGGCTTATTCCCTTTACACTACAGCCCTGTGGCATCTCTTCAACCATACACAACAAAACCAGCACCTACTATGTATAAGTAGTAAGTGAATATTTTTAATGTATTTGATAGTAGTTGGCTAGTTCAGTACACAGTAAATTGTTTTGTACTTACCAATGTTTTTTTTTTATTATGAATGTATATATATGTGTGTGTGTGTGTGTGTGTGTTTTCATTTACATATATTGGTGCTGTTTGATGAACTGCGTTTCACTTCTGTACAGTTTCAGCTCTCGCGCTGTGCGTTGGATGCAGACCATGACTTTTGCAATCAAAGAGATCAACCAGCGTAGTGACCTCCTGCCACAGCTTAAGCTGGGTTTCCACATTCGTGACAGTTGTGATGACATACCTGTGTCTCTGAGAGCATCCTTGCTGTTGGTGAACGGACAGCCAGAGGCAGACATCAGAGCTGAGAGTGAGAACAGAGACAAAGGTCTGGAAAGAAACAATAATTCAAATTTAGGCTGTGCTGCTGTCCAAAGCACTGTGTCCCCTGTAATCATAGGAGATGCTGCCTCTGGGGTGTCGATGGCCCTGCTGCGGAGCCTGGGTTCTTTCCATATCCCCCTGGTGAGACTGCCTGATAGTCTGTGTACTTTTGTTGTCATAGTGTTATAATACTTGTCTTTTGCCATGTTTAATCTGTCTGTAGTGCCACACAGTTGCAGTTCATTGCTGTATTGTTAAAACCATACTTCGTGTCAATTTTTCAGGGACAAGAACAGCAGGCCCATTCTGTCTTAGTGATAATTAGTGATGTATTTTGCATATACTCCAATGGGGTTTTTGAAAATAGTTTATTTTGTGTAAATGAAAGAATGTTATTTACCCATATAGAAACACTCAAACCTCCAGTTATTCAAACTTACTGGATTTGGCAGAACATGGTTTTCACTTGACAAAGATTCCTTACTGTTGATCAGACATTTAAGAATACAGCCCTTTATTTGTACATTTAGAGTATTGTGCTAGGAGTGTAACATGACAATATTGTATTTTCAGAAATTTAAAAAACATGTCCATATTTTATCATTAGTATTAACTCATTTCCCATTTTACTACTGAGTGAGTCACTGTACTCTACACTACACTTTTTCATTTCAAATGCACAGAAAATTGCACCACTGAATGCTTGAAAGACAGTAGTATTGTTGGATGAAATTTGATGCTCAACAGCCTTTTCAGTGAGCCAGGTGAGAAGGCTAACAATTGTTTTCTGTAACACCAGGTGAGCTATTTTGCGTCCTGCAGCTGTCTGAGTAACCAGAGAGAGTTCCCCACATTCATGCGCACCATGCCCAGTGACGCCTTTTCAGATCAGAGCTCTGGCCCAGCTGGTTAGCTATTTTGGCTGGACCTGGGTGGGGGTCATTGGCGTGGAATCTGATTACGCTCGCTTTGCTATCCAGCTTTTCCTGCAGGAGTCAGTGCAGTACGGAGTGTGTGCTGCCTATACTCACTTCTACCCTGTAATCCTGAGTCAGCATGCTCTAGATGAGCTCCTGGATGTAATTCAGGTACTGATGAGTCAATACAAATGTTCTAAATATGCTAAAAAAATGAGCTTTGTAAAGATACCGTTAAATCAATGTTAAGTCTTTTGAGGCTGTAATGTGATAGTGTTTCGTCAAGGACATAGGGTGTATTTAGGAGACACAATTAAATCTGGGTTTCTTTAGCCAGTGGGTTTTTTTATATAATGTGTTCCTGTTAATGTGTTAGTGATATGTGCTATGATCCAGAGGTGTTGACCCAAGTAAATACTCCATACCACTTCCCACACCCAAAGATTAAAAAGTGCAGTGTTTAAAAAAGTTTACCATGGACCAATGAATTTCCTTTTATTTCCTTAATCTTCTAACATTAATGCCATTAATTCCAAGTGAGTAAACACTTAGTTTCCCAGATCCACTTTGTTTGAACCAATCAGACCTGACAGGCCCCAATCAAGTGGCAGAGAACCATAAATACCTATCATTATGTTACAGAGTTCCAACTGAAAAAAAGAAAAAAAGTATGCAAAATGTGCAGGTCAGTTACAGACAAAGATGCAACAGCTGTTAACAAACTTGTTTTAACAAACAAATCAAAGTTTAAAAAGCATTCATGCTTGTTGTAAATTTAGTATATTATTACTCTGTTCTTAAAATTGCAATACATTTGATGAAGAGCACATTATGACTTGTATAAGACCAGAAACTCAAAGTTTAGGACTTGACGTGAGACTTGAATGCAAAGACTTTAGACTTACTTGTGGCTGCCAAAAGATGACTTGGGCAGACCACTGGTATAATCAGTTTTTATGGGTGCTTGAATGGCAGGTCCAACACATCATCACCTAATTAAAGTTATAAAATTGTTTAAATTTCATTATTTCATTAAGTATCAACCATACCTATATTTCCACTGTTTAGATGGCTTCTTCAAAGGTCATAATTAACTTTAGTAGTGAATCAGAAATGAAGGGCATTCTGAGCGAGATGCAACGTCGGAATATAACCAGCCTGCAGTGGATTGCCAGTGAAGCTTGGGCCACTGCCAAATCTCTCTGGGAAAAGTCTAAAGATCTGCTAACAGGAACACTAGGATTTGCAATCCAGAGAGCTGATGTGATTCCAGGGCTGAGAAAACATCTTGCCAGTCTTGGATCGTCCAATATTCATGAATCAGCTTTCTTCACAGAATTGTGGGAGGAGATGTTTAACTGCCGACTGAATGGGTCTGTGAATGGCCATTCACACAGTGGCGACAACTACCTTGACAGATTGCCATGTAAAGGGACGGAGGATTTAAATGATGTTTACTCTCCTTATTCTGATGTGACACAGCTAAGAGTGTCATATAATGTCTACAAGGCTGTATATGTGGTGGCCCATGCCTTACAGGATATGAGTAACTGCATAGTCGGAGAGGGGCCTTTCCTTAATGGTGCATGTGCAGACCCAAAGAATGTTAAACCTTGGCAGGTGAGCCTAATTATAGCATAAATTCTGAAGTAAAAAAAAAAAAAAAGATATTATAACGATGAGAAAAAAGTCACCTGCAGTACAGATTTTGTTTTGATAACCTGTTTTCCTTAATCCCTCAGCTAATTCACTACATGAGGCTAGTTAATTTTTCTGCGCTGGGAGAGAAAGTCAACTTTGATCACAATGGTGACCCCATTGCTTATTACGATCTCATGAACTGGCAAAGGAGGCCTGATGGCTCACTGCATTTGGTAAAAGTCGGTTTCTATGATGCCTCTTCACCTGGACGCAGCCTAGTCATCAATGAGTCAGTGATTCAGTGGCCTGTTGGGAAGCAGGTGTGTTCTCTGCAAACAGGCTTAAGACCATGTTCACCTCTTAGGCTGTTGTATGTACTTTTGATCAACACATCAGCTAATTTGTTCTCGCTCATGTGCAGTGTACTTTATTGTTAAACAAACAAAAGAAAATATAACCCTTAAATATAACAAGTTCAAACTGTCATCAATTGCATATAAATTTATAGCCATAAGCCTCATAAATAACATGTATAATATTGTGCTGACAGTTTGCAATGAAGCACCACTACTGTAAGGCTAATATTGTGAATTGTGTAATTGCATAGCTGAGGTAATTACTTATTAAGGTTTGTATTTGAAATAGTCTGCCGAGACAACACATTCTCATACCAACTTGTCACATGGTGCCACTCTGTCAGTGACCTTCTCTGTCTATTTATGACATTTTAGGTATCCTTCTGCATCAGCTATTTATGCTGCAGGATGCTGTTACCGTTATGTCAACAAATGCACATGCTGGGATGACACTGCAAGGTCCTTATGTTTACACAACAGCACATGGTAACCAACACAGACATCTCGATGGTTAGGATTAGGCAACAAAGTCACAGACAGGTTTAGGCAAAAGGGGCACATTTGAGTTAAGGTATAGAAAAAACTCACATCCACAGGCAAACTCTTGCAAGGAACTTTTTGGGACCTATCCATCTTTCCACCCGCTTACCCTACTCGTATACCTTTTATCATGTTGTTACCGGCAGTGTTATTACCTGACACTGTCCTTCAGCTTTTCATGCACATGCAACCGGTTCCATCCGTCTCTATTCTCAAGTGACGCAGCCCATGCATGTTGCATGTGGACATGCCCAGTGCCATTTGGCCGTCCGCCAGCATGTAATAACAATGCCACTGACAGAGATGTACTTGACGACGTTGGAATGAGAATGGGCTGGCAGAGACCAGTACAAACAAAGACACAGGTGAAAATTGTTTTAAATCAGTGTCTTTCTGAGTGGCTGAACTTTCCCTCTCAGGCTTTCAAGTCTGTATGCAGCAACAGTTGTCCTCCAGGTTCCCGCATCGCCAGGAGAAAAGGGGAACCAATCTGCTGCTTCGACTGTGTCCCCTGTGCTGAGGGAGAAGTTAGTAATGAGACTGGTGTGTTGTGTTCTGGATGTTATCACCCATTCTTCTTTGTGCTAACCTACTTATATCTGATATTGCCTTCCTAAATTTAAAAGTTCTTCTCTCTCCCGATCTCCAGATTCTTTAGAGTGCTCACGCTGCTCGAAGGACACATGGCCAAATAAAGTTAGAGATCTCTGCATCCCAAAGACAACTGAGTTCCTGTCTTACCATGAGTCAATGGGTATTGTGCTGTGCATTGTGTCTGTCCTTGGAGCTTGTATTTCTCTCTCCATCCTCGCCATATTCTTCAAATACAAAGACACACCACTGGTTCGGGCCAACAACATGGAATTAAGCTTCCTTCTCTTGGTCTTTCTTGCTGTTTGTTTCCTTGTTGGCTTGTTGTTTATTGGTGAGCCTTCAGACTGGCTTTGCCGTATCAGGTACCCTGCATTTGGCATCAGTTTTGCCCTCTGCATTTCATGCCTCCTGGCCAAGACAGTAGTGGTCCTAATGGCTTTTAGGTCCACACTGCCAGGGAATAATGTCATGAAGTGGTTTGGACCCAGCCAGCAGAGAGCCAGTGTACTTTTAGGAACTGTTGTTCAGGTAGAATTACTTTTCATAAGTCAACTCTATAAATATGCTTTCAGCTGTGTCAAATAAAAATTAACATCCTGTTTTTCTCTTCACTCAGGTGATAATCTGTCTTATATGGCTGCTCACCAGTCCACCTCATGCCAACAGCAACACAGATTACAATGCTTCCATCATCATTGAGTGTGTTACTGGTTCAGATGTCGGCTTCTGGTGTGTCCTTGGATACATTGGCATCTTGGCCTGCATGTGCTTTCTGATGGCATTTTTGGCCCGCAAGCTGCCGGATAATTTTAACGAGGCAAAATTCATCACCTTCAGCATGCTGATATTCTTCGCAGTTTGGATTACTTTTATTCCAGTTTATGTGAGCACGGCTGGGAAATATACAGTGGCTGTCCATAGTTTTGCTATTCTAGCCTCAGCTTTTGGTCTCCTTTTTTGCATTTTTGCTCCAAAGTGCTACATCATAATTCTGAAACCGAATAAAAACAGCAAGAAAAACATGATGCAAAGATCAAAATGACAATACATTTTATGTGTTGCTTGAGCATTTGCACACACAAGAAGTCATGTCAATGAAATATATGTGTTGTCATTTGAGCTGTTAAAGATTTATGATGGAAACACAATAAAGCATACCTTTTTTGAAATACTGTTTCCCCAATGTCAGCAAACACATTTTTCACTTTTTTCTCTAACGATGCATCTCTTGATAATATGTTATACTCAGATAGTTAATACAATACATATATAGTTTAATTTAATAAAAAAAGAACAGGGCCCAATGGTCACTGTGATTTTTTCATTTTACAGGAAGTCAACCATTTTGGATTTTATGTAATAATTTTCATGAAACAAACACGTGTGAGGACTTTAGGATAACCAAGATCTTTGAAACTCTCTCAAAAGCTCAAAACTTTGAATGCACGTTCTGCAGTTATTATAATTTTGTGGGGCAGTTGTGCATTGCCTGTTGGCTCTATAGCCCCTCCCAGCCCCCACCCCCCACTTGGCAAGGCAAGCAATTTGCATGTTTCACCATGATACAGGAAGCTGTTGTAAATTGACTTTATTAAGTCTAATTTTTCCCAAACTTGACATGCTATTTAAGAGTCCAAGCCTGAACACATCACAGCACACAAGTGTATTCCATGAAGACTTCAGATTCTTATCACACAGGTCTTCTTTATGTAATTAAAATGTACATTTTCTTTTACAAAGTACATACATACACACATATCCCCTGTCATGAAATAATCAACAACAAATGGTATTACATTAATAAATAATTTGACAAGTAAAATTACAATGATTCAATATGCAGTGTGAAATTATCATTCTTTATTTTAATGTCATACCATATACGGAACAGTTATAAATTAAATATTAGATCTATTGAAGAGAACACTGTGTTATATAAATGCTAAAGAATCTTGTTATACTTATATACTACTATTGATAGTAGTTTATGAAAGGTATGAGTATTAGAACCATTATTTTTTTCTTACATTATCATTATTTTTTTTCTTTGGTTCAAATTATTTTTCCCATGACATGCTTTTTGGTATTTTTCTCTGGCTTGATCAATATTATGTAACATTTAGGTGCAAAAACGCAAATGAACAGGCCAAATGCTGATGACAGAATTGCAAATATTTCCACAGCTACAGTGAACTTCCCAGGAGAGCTGACATATGCTGGGATGAAAGTGATCCAGACAGCACAAAATATGAGCATGCTGAATGTGATAAACTTGGCTTCATTAAAGTTATCGGGCAAATTTCTTGCTTGAAATGCCAGGACCAAACATATCATTGCAAGGATCCCTATGTACCCCAGCACTGCATAGAAAGCAGCCTCAGAGCCTGTGTTACATTCCAAATTGATCTTCTTATTGCTGTATTTAAAATCCATGTCTGGGAAAGGTGGGCTTAACTTAAGCCACAACACACATATTACTATCTGAATTAAAGTGCAAGAGAACACTATGATTCTTTGCTGTGCAGGACCAAATTGTACTGCAATTTTGTTGCCAGGAAATGTGGCTTTGAAAGCTGTAACAACAACAATAGTTTTGCCCAACACACAGGAAATACAAAGTGCAAATGTCACACCAAAAGCTGTGTGACGCAGCATGCACGTCCAGACAGTGGGTCGGCCCATAAAAGTGAGGGGACAGAGAAAACACAAAAAAAGAGAGAACAAGAGGAAACAGCTCAGTTCTGAGTTGCTGGCCTTTATCACAGGAGTTTCTTTGTAGCAGATGAAGACCGTCATTGTAGCCAGTGACAGGAAGGCCCCTAGCAGGGATACAATTGTGACAGCTATTCCCATCGGCTCGTGATACATCAGGAACTCAATTGTTTTAGGAATGCACTCATCTTTCTTCTCATTGGACCAGTATTCCTGTGGACAGGGTGTACAGTCTGCGGCACCTGTTGAGCATAAACAGGAAGAGTCAGGTCTGTGTTTGCAGAAAATCTTGTACCTCAAATGTAATGTATGGAACTTTTTACTTGAATTAATCATTTTCTATTGCCAATGGAATGGATTGTAATACACCTTCCAAATGAAGACCTACTGACTTTCTCATCTGCCTCAAACAACCAGCAGACTATTTTCTATGTAAAGTAACTGAGACAAATATTATGGGAAAATCCAAAGGATGTGACTTTTGTGCAGAATTCTAAGTGCCTCTCCAGCTACACTACAGTGCTAACAGCATGCAACAGTGGTTAACTTAACTTAGAAAGGAAGTCAGTGCATATCAAAACCTACAAGATACCACTACAAAAGAAAGTTCATACATGCTGTGTTTTCGTTATATACATTTTGCA